>NW_025110179.1:0-38865 GCF_011392965.1 Frieseomelitta varia | reverse complement strand
TTACGGACAGGACCATGCCGAACAGAAAGTTTAGTTCTTTGCCAGTCCTTGCCGCGTGACTACCTCATTTTTGTATCGCATATACTACTTGATTGTTAATATTTCATTAAATAAAGACATTAGTTTCTTTTCACACGGAAGTTTGTGTTATATTTTCACCACATTTCCTACAACAGCAATAAAAATTAATATTTAGAACGGAGATATAAATAATTCAATTTATAATTTTTAATTTTGTTTTCAGTAAATACAATAAATTTCTGTTCCATTACGCATCTGCCAATCTACAGTCAGGTAAAGATATTCAATTTTATATCGTGATTCACACACATCATATTTACTGTTCAGAAAAGCATGAAATTGATAATTTGAAGTAAAAAATGCGATCGAGATGTCGAATCCCAATTATATACAAAAGTTTCAGACATTTACTAATTTCCGAATTAGTATAAAAAAATATCGATAAAATTCATTGAATTCTAATGTTATTAGCCAATCAAAGTTTTGTTTAATTTGATGCATTTTAATAAGTAATGATGTTGTTATTCAGGCTTTTAGGTTTTCATTTGTAGAATTGAAGAAATATAAGCATCACTATAATTACAGTTAAGTTTAAATAAATAGGAGAAAGATTTATTACTCTTTTCTTCAGTCCTCTCAATCTTCATTGAAAGAGATTTATTTCAAACAAATCGGGATATACCCGAGTGAGGTGTAACATCGATTACAATAGTAACTATAAAATTTGACATAATTAATGATTAAAAGCATTTAAATATTCTGAAATATACTTTGCTAAGTATATATTAATGCTTATTTAAAATGTTAATAAAAATTTGAAAATTTAGTCGTTTCTGTCTCTCAAGCGATATTTAGAAGAAACATCACTATAATGTAACTTGATATATAACTGTAATATAATAAATAACATATATTCAATTTTTTATGATAATACCAATATAAATGAATGAAATTTTGTAATACATGAATATAATGTAATTATATAACAACGTAAATATAATAGAGCGTTATTAATAGGGGTACACACAAGTAATGTCGTTTCTTGATACGATACAAAATTTTATTTTATACAGAATATTTTTCTTTGTCACTAGATGATAGTGTTTATAAAATTTGAAAAAAAGAACGACATTACATATGGATATCCCTAATATAATATATATTATGTGTATATATGTGTATATCATTCAATTATATAGATCTTTTCAAGAGTCGAGCAAATCATCGTAAAGCACAAGAAGCGCAAACGACGAGTCATCATTTCTAAAGAAATATGTCGTGGGTACCTCCAACTCTAACAAGCGTTTGCTCAACTACTCCAGTACTGTCATCCTGTCAACCATCCAATCTTATGTTTCTCACAATAGTTACTAATCTATTAGGTCATTCCAAAGACAATTCCTGTCCAAAATATAATACAGGTAAATATAAATGAAAATAATTCAATTATAATACAGGAAAATGTAAGACTAAAGAGTTGTGTAGCTAAAAATATGATATACGATAAATACCATCAATATGATCAGTTTTAATAATAAATTAACAGAAAAGACTCAATTATCTGATTTTCAAGAATGCCGGATTTCCACTTGTGGAACAATATTTCTTAACTTTAGAAGTCAAAATTTACAATAAAGAAGTGTTTCTTTCGGAAAACAGATGGAATAGAAGAATCAAAACTGCATATGGAGAACTTGATGCGTGCGAAGAAAACTTGACATAAAATTAAATTTAAACAATCTCGATTAAATTTTTCTTATATTTGCATTAAATGAAGGAGGTTGTCGTTTCAAAATAATCATTCATATTTTCTTAATAATTTTTAGATGAAACATTTATGGACATTTTGCTAAATGATATTTTTGTCATAATGGCAGAGTATGAATACCAAACCGGAACCAGAGACCGAATTGGTATTACAGATACCGGTAAAATACCGGTATTTTTAGGTTACTCGATTACGTTTGATGAAACTGAAATGGTGCGAATATCAGTATGATGCTATCAAAACGATGTTAGGTCGGTAGATGTATTTTGGTATAATACCGGTAAATAAAATATGAATATATTAGAAAAGGAAAAGGAGACAAATGTATTATTTCTAATACTAATTCATTGTTGTATCTCCATACAATATCAGCCACGATACTCTTACTTAATTTTAAAAGATGACTGATTTCTCGATACGTTTTTCCTTTTTCTCGGTGAAAAATGACTAATTGTCGTACGTCAATAAATCGAAAGAGGAGTTAAAACAACGCTTAATCGTAGAATAGAAGAATATTTCGCTAAATTGCTTAAAAAAAATTACTGGAAATATGCTAAGGCCTAAGCGTCTGCGATATATTATTGAAGTTAAGGGTTACCTAACAAAATATTAATTATTGTTTATGTTAACAATTTTTAAGTTCAAATATTGTAGTTCTTCAAATGTCCTTCAAATATTTTTGCCACGCTACATTTCGACATAGTTTAGTTAGTTGTTTGATACTAAGAAAAGTATGTGCAATAAATAAATAAAATTTATGTTACTATAAACTATAATGAATGTTCTATTATATTATTAAAAAATTAATCCGAAATTACTATTATAAACAATTGAAATCCACAACAATATTTTGAATAGCATGATGTCCGAATATTAATAAGAGTCACTTTACGTAGAAAATGAAAAATGTGTTTCCGTCAGTAAAACGGTACCGTGGCGGTATATATTTCGGTATTTTTATCGTTGTGGACATCAGATACCGATAAAATACGTATGAAAATACCAGCATGACCGTCTTATTCCGATATTAAAACCTATTTGCCAAATAACGGTTCTTAATTACGATAATATGGAAGTAACCTCACAATATTTCGGTTTCAGTCTCTGGGTATAATACCTAAACCTCAAAATATTTCGGTTTTCAGTCTCTGACCGGAACATTCTATACATTTAAATTGCAATTATTTCAAATTGAAAGGTGATATTCTCAATGTTCCAAAAGATGTATGAGAAGATTTGTTTCATTGAAACTGAAAAATATTAGTGGAACTAAAATATTGATCGTCAGAAGTACGTTTAGCAATAATATTTCTCTATTTCATATAAGCGTTGCTGCCAAACTGCTGTTACTGAACACTATAATTTTGATGAAATATTCTGGAAATTTCTCTTTGTTTTAAACAATTCGTCGTTAAATTTTGTAAATGAATATATTTTGCGGTGCAACAGTGTAATAGCTAGTGTAACATTCGGACTAAAACAGAATACTATACACTTTTACTGAATTCTATAAAACTTCTAACATGACATATGAGAATGATATATTTTAAATATGATATACTGATATAATTTAAGATAATTGCAAATATAACTACAAATGTTAGTATTTATAAACATATTTTCTCTATATAATTAAAATTATATCTATACAAAACGAATTTTCCAGAAGAGGAATACGATTTTATAATCGTGGGAGTTGGATCAGCCGGATGTGTTCTTGCAAACAGGTTGAGCGAAGTAAAACAATGGAAGGTATTTATAATTATTTTGTGTCATTACTAAATGCAGATGTCTGTCACTAGACGTACATTTTTAATATTTCTAAACAGTCGAAGGAAATGAAAGCTAGATAAAGCACAGTATATTTGTACAGATTACAATCTTATTGAGGATATTCAGAGGATATTTATATTCATATAAAATTGTATTCGTTGACAATATTTTATCTCCGGCGTTAGGTCACCCAAGAAGCGACTTCAATATGACAACTTATTGGTATTTTGATTCACATTTCACTTTATGTTTTATCTGGAATTTCTATTGAATCCACCAAATGAGATTACAGGTCAAATCGGTTTAGTCTGATCTTGATTTGAAACACATATGTATGGGTTATTAGACTTCCTGAAAGCTTTTTGCCTACTAAGAATCAAATCTTGAATGATCCTCGTTCACGAGTAAGGAATAATTTTGCTAGAAATGGGGAGTTCCGTTTTAGCTAACAACTGCATCCAAATGTTTAGAGTCAATAACAAAATTTACACATTGACAGTTTATGACAAACCTCTGAAATTTCATATATATCTTCAGATATTACTAATTGAAGCTGGCATTGAGGAACCAGAGGTAGCTGGAATTCCAGGTTTCGCCTATATGTTACCGAGAAGCAATATCGATTGGATTTATCACACACAACCGCAGCAATACGCTTGTCAATCCAACAAAGAGAAAGAGTGTGTGACCCCAAGGGGTAAAGTATGTATACATACATATAATTTGATACATTAAATTTCTAGAATTATATACGGGAAATTGAATTGTTATCAAGAACTAAAAGCAGGATAAAAATTCTTATTTGTTGGCATGTTATTTGTATAGTATACGTGCACATAGTGACCCACGGAAATACTCGTACACAGAAAGTTTTTTTATATATGTATAATATATACAGGGTAGGGCACTTAAAACAGGTCACCTGAATAACTTGCTTGTTTTCGGAGATAGAAGAAAATGCATCAGACCAAACTTATTTGGTATCGAGGAGCTCATAATCTGATACTAATTTTTTTATGGGTGGAAGCATCAAGGAAATATGGAGGTCAACTCTTGTTTTTTAAATAAAAACGATATAGTTCTTTATTACATTCTGATAGGAAATTCCAAGAAGAAATACAATGACCTATTATGAAGGTCATTCGAGGTCACTCAAGGTAAATTGCAAGAGAAAACACATTGTCTCAAAGCACTCTTCGAACATGTCTAAAACGTTGCACAGTCTAAAAAGTGAAGATCTATTACAATCGGGAAGTTTTCCACCATACACATGTACTGCTTCCCTCATAATTCTATAACATTTTCTCTGACGTCGCACTGAGAGAGTAATATTCAATCTTAGTATTCAGTTTTCCAAAATGCGTTACACGATAGCAGAGAAAGTGGAAGTAGTTCTGATTTATGAAGATGAATGTCATAGAACTATAAGGGGAAAAAATCAGTAACATCATATTATGAGCCCCCCGATACCAAATAAGTTTGGTCGGATGCATTTTTTTCTATCTCCGAAAACAAGCGACTTATTAAGGTGATCTGTTTCAAGTGCCCCACTCTGTATATAGGGTGATACATTTTAGTGAGTCTACTTAAATATCTGCAGAAATACAAACAAGTATTAAAAAGACAAAAATTTCACCCGTACCATTTACTTATACATCGGGATCTTCACGGAACAGATTTTTATGTTCGCATGCATCCTACGCAGTGGGATTTTCAGTAATATAAGATTGACCAACCATTCTTTAAAAGAAAAACTTAAATTTTAGTACATCGATGTTAATCAATTATTGATCTTTTGGTTCATGTTAGGCGAAAAATATGTTTTGCATCATCATAATTCAAGTGGCCTCACTTAAATGAATATCCTATACATATAATATTTCTATACTAATACAAAATATTTCCAAATATCATTAATATAAAATTAATATATTATACTTTAAAATATTGTAATACAATGTATTATAGTAATATAATACAAGATTAATATAGCAGATACAACACGATTATTATAGGTATACTTGTGAAATTTGCAACATATCTAGGAACCTATGTATATAGAACTTAGAAATATTGTATTTCTCCAATCTATAATTTAAAAAATATATAGCTTTAATGCTGATGTATTTGGTACTTGGGCCTTCTAAAGTTTATTATTAAACTTACAGGTCATGGGTGGTTCCAGTACTATCAATATGATGATGTACGTTCGTGGAAACTCAAGAGACTACGACGAATGGGCAGAAGCAGGAAATTGTGGCTGGAGCTACGAAGAAGTTTTACCATACTTTCTGAAATCAGAAAATAATTTGGATCCAGAGGTATCAAATTGTAAATTTATATCATTCAGTACCAAGAGACATCCAGGTAAAACTTTTATTTCCTCTAGGTAGTGAAAGAGAATCCACGTTACCATAGCCAAGGTGGTTACCAATCCGTAGAACGATTTCCGTACAACGACATCAACAACGATATCATACTGAAGGCATGGCAAGAACTTGGTTACGAACTCGTAGATGTCAACGCAAATAACCAATTAGGTGTGACGATTCTACAAACAACCTCCGCTAATGGAACACGTCAAAGCACTAACAAAGCGTTCATACAACCCATCAGATGCAGTCGCAAGAATCTAACGATTAAAACTGAATCATACGTTACGAAACTACTAATAGACAGCAAAACAAAACGTGTAACAGGCGTCGAATATACTTCAAGAAACAACCGAACTAAATTAAATACAGTTGTTGTTAAAAAAGAGGTGATTCTCTCAGCTGGATCCATTAATTCTCCAAAAATCCTTATGCTCTCTGGAATTGGTCCAGCAGAAGAATTAGAGAAATACGGTATTCAAGTAATTAGTAACTTATCGGTTGGAAGGAACCTTCAGGATCATGTAATGACGACTGGTCTTGTAATTGGACTAAATTTTATTTCCACGTATGAGAATATCTCTATGATGGAGGAAGACCTTTCTTATTATAGCGAGACACATAGGGGACCTTTATCTGCAGCTGGTATTGTCGGGTTCTGTGCCTTCGCACAAACATCCTATCAGCACGAAAACGGAGTACCAGATATACAATTTTTATTCCGTGGTTCCAGTCTAGAAGATTTTCTAAATGATCCAGTAGAAGCTTATGACACAAGTATCAGCCCACTCTCTTACTATAATTCTATTAACATTCTACCAATTTTGTTGTCGCCTAAAAGCAGGGGATTTATATTACTGAACGGTAGTGATCCTTGTGGGGAGCACCCTTAATTAATCCCAGGTTTTTCACCAGTAATCCAGATTTGGACGTGTTAACGGAAGGTGTGGAAATAGCTTTAAAATTGTTTGATACAAAATCGTTCAAAAAATACGACTTTAGATTGATTGATAAACCTTTACCTGGTTGTGAAGAGTTCGAATTTGGTGAGAGGGATTATTGGAAATGCGTGATCATGGAATATACAGGCACTATTTATCATCCGGTTGGAACTTGCAAGATGGGACCAAAGTCGGACCCTGAGGCTGTGGTGGATGAGAGACTGAAAATTTATGGAATCGATGGTTTGAGAGTTGTAGATGCCTCGATTATGCCAAAGATTGTTAGGGGAAATACGAATGCGCCTACTATTATGATCGCGGAGAAAGCTAGTGATATGATTAAGGAGGACTGGTTGTCTGACCATATTGGATCTGAATGATGTGGCGTGATGGATTGATGAGTCAAGAAAAGATTAACTGTGGAAATTAATTATCACAATTTATGCGCTGTAATAATAAAATAAATATTGAAATATTAAGTAATGTAATATAATCTAAAAATATACTGTATGTGTACACATTATGATATGGTGTAATATTTAAATGAATTATAATTTGTTTGCTCTCATTTTAAGATAGATGTTAATATTCAAAGTTAAATACGTACAATGAGAATCAATTGTTCTTCTCTTAAAAGTGAATCTATCCTTCAAACTTCAGAGTCTTCGCGTTTCTAAAAAGAAAAAGGTAAGTGTTTCATTTCTAAAACTCTTAAATTACTTCACCAAAAATAAGAAAATGTTCTAAATGTGCGATCTGAATTTGATACCCAGAGATCCCCCGGTTTACATTAAATTGTGGATTTCTATGCATTTGTAACAAATTTTAAAATGGAAAATTTCATAAAAAGATATATAAAAACTATAGAGATATCTATAAACGCGTATTTGCACATGAAAACTTAAAATAATATGAAAAATTATGTATAACTCAAAGTATAGCGCTTTCTACGGAACACTTTTTCATCGAGATTTTACTTTTTTAATTATATCTTCCAAAAAATTTGCATAGAAATCAGCAGTCTAGATATTAAAATCTGATAAAAATTCATGTTGTGAATTTCTGATGTTGTGATTACGTTTGTGAGGTACTTGTTGCCTGATAAATAACACCATGATCGTTTCGAATTGGCCTGTATCTGGAAATACAATACTTGCGAATGTTCACGGATAAATCGTTCAAAATGCAACTCTGTGGATGATGAATTAAAAGACAACGTTGTGTAAAAATAATTTGTTCACACGAATCGCTTGGAAAGTACATAATTACACGGACACTTGTCCCGTAGATTTCAAAGACTTTCATATGTCCTTATTCCTATTGTTTCTTTTTTTTCTTTTTCTCTTTTATTTTTCGTCGAAATCCGTAAATACATGGTACAAAGTGTGTGCGCACTTAATATGATAATTGATATTGACAATAAGTACAAATATAGTGTTTGGTCTTTCACACTCTTACAGTGTGTTGCACTCGAGTCAAACTAAATGTATTGTTCGAAAGGAAGACGTGAAAATCTGGTGAAGGTTTAAATTAATTTTCAAAATTTTCAGTTTCAATCTGATCCTCTCCCAAATTAATTTAATTAATTCTGATCCTTGAAAGATACTAGTGAATAACATAACGAAATACATATACACATGTACAGGAACGAACTTGTTCGGAAAAATTGTGAAATTTGCGGTGTATTTATATTATCACTTCAGTCATGAATCTATAAACTGATAATCCTATATTCGATCTGTAATTATACCTCCGTCCTTAGTTACCCAGTTGTTGCAAGGAAGTGCCAATTGCAAAACATTAAAAACAACAGGATTCATTTTCTCGAATCTGATCAAATCTGACATCTGTCGTTAGAAATTGAATGTAAATAATACAAAGGAGTCGAATTGCCAATGAAAACTCGCACGCACGACACCGAAACTGTGGAAATGGGGGTTAAAGTAGAAATCTCCAAAGAGGTTCTTCTTTTTAAAAACCACATATGACGTAACTGTTCTAATTGTTCCGTCCGGAAACGCAAGATGTTCGTTCATAAAGCAGATTTTTGTGCACTTGAAGGTGTAATGATCTACTCCGATCTATTGACATAGGCGTAGATTGGCGCAGAGGAGAAATTGAAATAACAGCTCTCTGACCGATAATAACAATAATAGATTTTAGATTTTAATTTCGGTTTTTCTAAAGTGAGACAATTCAGATATAAAAATCATTAGCTTATACGTTTTCGCGCATCTTTACCTTCAAGTATTCCACAAATGCATAAAAATCCACAGTTTGTATGTAGTAGCTATTTTTGAGTTGAAATCTCGAAAATCGTTTTACAATTTCGATTTCTTCCAGTGGTCAACATTCACCGAGAGCAATTTGGACGTACGTATAACAGTGCAGATATCGATTGTCTCGCACTTGGAAAGAAAATGGAACGTCTCGCGTTGCGATACACAGAGTGACTTTTCTCTTTACTGAGAAAATCAAGGTTCTGACAAGTAAAGTCAGACAAACGTCCATTGTCCTGAGTGTATCGAGCTAAAATCTGGCAAATACGAATGAGACATGCTTTTGACACGTCTAAATAAGCAACATACAATCTTCAACACGTTCACGGATGTGAATGCTATAGCATTCATTTTCGTGGTGACGCAATATAACATGAGTTTGAACTGTATCGACGTGGATCCCACAGCATTCATTGTATACAGCTGTTAAAATATGATATTCTGGGTATTCGGACGAAATGTGACTAATAAAAATTTATATATCACAATTAGTTTAAAAGTAAATCACCTGTCCTTTTTCGCAGCTCGATAAAATTTTTAGTGTCTGCGAACATTGATATACACATATGTCTCGATCATTGCATCAATTCAATGTGCTTATAAGCGATAGACTGAATTTTTATGCATTTGTGGAAAATTTGGCATATTTAACAAGAGGAAATCTCTGTCTTTCTTCTTCTTCTTTTTATTTTTCTTTCTAATTATCGTCGAATTTTTAAAATCTAAATTTATATAAAAATTCGCAGTCCAGTGATTAAAGTTGAATGTCGTTAAATCTATATATCGACTGATTTAATTCAGTTCGTCTTTACACTCTTCGTGGCTAAATAACAGTTAGATAGCTATGTTATCACGTTCGTGTTTAAATTTTGGAAAAATTGATAACAGACGTATTTGTACGCCGTTGTTTCAACGTTTCGTATCAAAAGAGAGGGAGCGCACTTTCGATAAGCATGGCTACACGAACTCGTGCATTTGATAGGACTTCCACTCAAGTTCTCGAAGGGATCTGAAAAACACATGTATGATTAATTGAAATATATATAAAAAGAAAAATAAAAGAAATTAAAAAAAGTAAAAAACTGGAACGATTACAAGCGTGTTAAGGATTCTAGAGAATATATATTTAAAGTCTAGAATTGTAGCTGTAATCTACCACTGAAATTTGAGAAAAGTTTAGAATCAAAGATTAAAATTTAAAATTATAGTTTAGTCAGATTATAGTTTAGATTGACTCTAACTACGAAATTATAATCAAAGTCGAAATTTAGAGTTAGATCTGGAGTTTAGAGTCGGAGATCAGAGTTTAAAAATATAATTGTAGTCTTGAGTTGGAGATTTAGAATTTGAAATTAGAATAGTCAGAGCGCAAAGTTGGAACATTGGAATTAAACTCGAAATCTCAGGCTTGAAGATCAAAAATCGCAGCTAGAATTTGGAGTTTAAAGTTGGAGTTTTTATCTCGTTCTTACGTCCTCGCAATCTGCATGAAATTTCGAGGCCCACACGTGAAAACACACGCATCGGGCTGACTTTTTCCAACTAAGTTGTTTAATAATCCTTCAGACACCATGCCACGTTTGCCTGTCCACGTGCTTTTGGGTTGCGAAAGAATATGGATAACTTTTAATCTGAAACACATTGTGAAATATCGCGTTATATAATATCTCATAATATTCAGAGAGACAATTGTACTCACTTCTCTCCACTGACTCTCTCCAATTGCTTCACGTAGAACATACTCTCTTCGTTTGTGTTGAAATTGAGTAAATTTATTAATCTCCTGCGGGATTACATAAATTACTAAGATCAGAAATTACTTGGAAATTTCATCCAGATGAAAATTAAAAGATGTAAATTCATGCGATTCATCGAAATACACAAGAAACGGGAACTAACTTTTTAATTTGAACTTAAATTTAAAACACAACAGATCTATACGAAAATATATATCATAATTCAAGAAGCCAGAAAAAGAACTTGTTCATGTCAAATAAAAATTAAGATTTTTGACATAGTAGTGTGAAGAACTCGAGGAAACCTAACGAATTACAATGTAACGAAATTCAGAAAAATTTAGAGACAAACGATTAAATTCTAATAAGTTTTTCTGGTTGTATTAAAAAAGATAGATACTTTAGAAAAAAAATGATGGAAATACTGACACGCTGCGTCTGGCCATAGCTCGTTCAATGATACTAAGCATCGGTGTTAAACCTGTGCCACCAGCAAGCATGTGAATGACAGAATAACGATCATAGGTTCCCATTACGAAGGAACCCATAGAATTGCTCAAGTATAGGGTCTGGTCAACTTTAAGAGCTGTTAAGAACCGACTGAGAAGGCCATTTGGATACTTCTTGATCATGAGACATAGGCAATTTGGTGTGTAATTTGGCGGCTTGTCGTCATCATGAAGGTACGGTGGGACAGGGGTGTACGGGCGCTGTATGTTCTTGTCTAAAACCAATACCAAAGTTATTTTTGACTGATGACCTCCTTTTTAATAAATCTAAAAATTAATTCAATAAATCTAGAAAGGCTGTATTATGGTTTGTATTGTGGTCCGGTAAATTTAATATAAATATAAAAAATTGATTTTTGTAGAGTTAATCGTGAATGTCAGTGTAACAGGACTTACACGTTAATCAAACACTAAATCAAATTAATTTACTGCATCAAGAGTAGAAGAAGAAAATAATGTTCAGATTAAAATTGTTGTTTGTGTTCACCGCATGAAGAAATTATCACTGGAGAAAAGCAAACTTATTAAGGATTATTATTTTTGGAAAAATTATATTGAACAACGAAAGTTGTATGTCTTCATCAAAAGATATCTCGAATTAATCGTACAGAGATAATGTCACGCACAACTATGAGTATGAATAAAAAGAGAGTGATTTAAATAACAAATGAAAGACACCTTCGCAACTTCATCAATTTTTTATATTTTTCAAATTTATCGGTCAGTGAACTATGAATTAGAAATGAGCAGATTTTATTGACAGAAAGAGAAAAAAAAAACTTATGTATTCACTTATGTCTGCCTCTTTGACCATTACGTGTCTGCCAATAGGTACAATTTGCAAGTGATCTTTCGCTTGAACGATTAACAGATGTACTTGATTCGAAAGTGGTTCATTCGCAATTACTCGGTATTCTCTGTATATTTTAAGACGCCCCGAGATGTTAACGTCACTCCCGGACGTTATTTGATGACCCAAATTCATCCACGGCCTTCTTTCCCGCTTTGCACACGTAAACTCCACCTACATTGCGCAAAAGTAAAGATTAATTGATAATAATCTTGATATTAATACGTATAATATTAACACGTTGACTGATCATTGACAATTGAAGTATCCATGGCAGAGACTGAAAACCGAAATATTGTAGGTTTAGGTATTATACCGGTAAACTGAAACCGAAATATTGTGACTGCATTGATTTTCCTAATTTATAGCGGTGTAGCAGGGTTTTCTCTCCACGTGTGTTCCAAACGTAGGTCTGAGTGGGCCCTTGGAAACCTACGACGCTTCGCGGAAATGCTATTGTGGCCGAGTTACTAAAAACTTTAAGTGCAGATGTCTGGTCTTTATGCACTGTAAGAAATAAACTTGGCCTTCACAATTCAATAGCATAGGCGACACTTGAGTCGTAAATTCTCCTAACTGCATGTCTGAGAAAACGACTTTCTCCGACATCCGCTAATATAAATAAAATAAAATAAAAAAACTAATAAAAAAACTAATAAAAATAAATAAAGTGTACGTGTATAAACGTCGTCAAATTTACTATACAGCTTTATGAAAACATTTAATCATTGTCTCCTTTTCNTCCTTTTCTAATATATTACTATTTTATTTACCGGTATTATATCGGATTCATACCGGTATTGTACCGGATTCATACCGGTATTATACCGAAACACATCTACCTACTTAACATCGTTATACCGGTATTCGCAATATTTCGGTTTCATCAAACCGGTACCGAATAGTAACCTAAAAATACCGGTATTTTTCCGGTATCCGTAATACCGATTCGGTCCCTGATCCATGCAATGCAAATATTTCGAAACTATAACGATCAATTTATTTTATTAAAATTATTAAATTTATTTTATTAAAATTATCATTTTGAATTAACACAAAATAATTTCGTATCAATGATAAATTACATTATATATGTATATATATATATATATATATATATATATATATATATATATATATATATATATATATTACAATGTAGTAATTTATTCAACGTAATATTAAAATTTATTGATTCAATTTCAATAATGTTTAATATATTTTATATTTTATATATGTTACAATAATACAACACAAAATGGAATGATATAAGAATAATATCGAAATTTTGAATTGACACTATGGATACTATAACACGAGAAGTTCGTTGCACTTTCATTTTACAAAAATTAAATATTAGTATAGATAAAACGTATAAATTTCACCTGAATTTTGAAGTCAACATGTTAAATAGAATCTCTTCTTATTATTTACCTTCAACGTTTCAAGATTTCTGTTGTATATTGGTGGCCATTCTATTTCGGATCTTAAGTGCAGCTCATGCTTTATTATTTCATCCTCGAAAATTATTTTAAACAAAAGCCTCGAATTGGTTATCAGAGTCAATTCATAACCCAGGCATCGACGGCTATATATCGATTTACAAGAGAATATGACCGTATCTATTGTTTGTCTCCAATCCATTTTTATACTCGATAAATCACCGTCCGACGTGCTTTCTAGCGCTATGAGCTGAAACATCAATACATTTCTAATAATCCGAAAACACAATTGAAGTCTTTTATCTTGAATTTTTTTTTAGACAGGAAGGGGAGAATTATTAGGGGGAAATTATTATTATAACATTTTATAATAATAATTACTATCTAAGTGTTCTCTCAAGTTTTCAAAATTCAATTAATTCATTAACTCATCGAGTATAATTCATAGAATTATTCGTCGCAGAACTATTAAATCACTGTTAAATTTATTAACTTTCCAGATAGAAATTTTTAAATTCGATAAAGAATAATAACTAGATCGGAGAAAAATTAGAAAATTGCCCAGAATGCAAGTAACAATTCCTTTTATTTTCCTCAAATGTTGTACGAATTTGCATAAGAATATGCGGTCTAATTATATTTTTTTTAAAAAGATTAGTACTGGAGTGTAAATTTTCAAGCACTTTGAATTTATTATTATATATTTTATTATATATGTATAATTATATATATTTTTGAATATACCTGGGATTTGCTGGTGAATGGAAGTATATCTTGAAACCTAATGACGGAAGTCAATATTTAAAATAAACTTTATTATCGCCTTGACAATATTATTTCACTTTCGTGTTACACAAACCTTCAACTCCAAAGTTCAACTGATATCGATTATAAGTATTATGTTAATCGCCGGTCACCTTCGAACAACCGTTTCAATAAACACAGCAAATATTGTTATATTTATATTTATATTTATAGTCATGAGACCTGTTAATAGATACTAAGTGTTGATTCAATTCATATATTGATCCAAATATATATTCATATATTTATATATGATACATTATAAATAAACAAATATATATATATATATATAAAATATTCAAATATTAGAACATTTGTATTATATTAAACATATTAAAATATTCTATGAATATAATACGTATTCTACTCTATTGTATTTTATGAATATAATATATATTCTAATATAAATGAATTTCTCTTATTTATCAATTATTTGTTTGAATATAAATTAAATTAATTAAATGAAATAATCCAGAAAAATCAAGACATGACAAATTACTGTATAACATCTACCAAAAAAATCTTAATTTTGTTATAAATGTAATTATTAATATAATTCCTATATAAACAATTAGAGGAAGAAATAGACACATATATATCACTCTTAAAAATGAAATTTCAAATAAATTGATTGTTATTAAATAAAATTCATTACATATAAATTCAAATATATATACATAATTCGTAAAATTCCCAATTTTAATATAATTGAAGCCAAAATTATTGAACTCTATTACATTCTGTAAATATAATGTATATTCTACATCATATTCTATATTCTATAATATATTCTATACTCTATTTTATTATATTATAATATATGTTCATAATTTCACGAATCACTCTTCGAGAATAACTTTAGAGGACTTCGAAATATTCCAGAAAAATAACGACTAACACAGAAACCTTCGTAACTCAACTACTAATATATAATCCAGTGTATTTTTAGTATACATTCGAAACATACATACTAACTGACATTCAAACTCCTCTAACATTTAAATCGCGAGTCATTTGTTTGTCATCGCCGGCCAGACAGAAAATAGGACAGCTGAGGTGCGTTGATTACTCACTCGTGCAATTTGTTATCAGGTTCAACATCGCCGATGAACAATCGGTCGTGTTCTCCGTCGGCGAAGATGATACCGCTCGCCAATCGCACGGCTCACAAGGAGAGGTCATATCATTGGGTCGTCAATTTTAATGAAATTTGGTCTGTTGATTCTAAAGCAAATACAATTTAACTAAGTCCAAGCATTTGCGTCAATACTCATTATTTACAGAAATATTTAATGTTTCATTCTACTATCTATATATATATATATATTACTCCTGTGAAATTTACGTTTAATAACGCAGGAGCGAAACTAGTGGTGTAGTGAATTCATACCCGGATATTTCACGGTTCAAATCCCTCGCAGGAAAAGAATATTTTTGTTATTATCTCTAATTTTGTTTTTTTTTTATTTTTGGTTTTCTTGTTTTTTTATATAGAATATTGTTTTATATTTTTATAGTATCCATAATTATTAATTTATTTAAAATATCAGAAAATTTCGATATAAAATATATCACAGAAAATTTCGATATAAAATACAACGTCGAACATAACAATTTTTATTAGCTAATATTTTGCAAAAGAACATTACAATGTCTAGGCTGATAAGCGTCATAAAAGCATAAAAAGCATAAATATACCGCGCAGTATGAACATCTTATAAGTGCCATACTTTTACAGGAACACTGCGTTTCTTTCTATCGTCTGGAAAGAAAACTTGATTTACATTGAAAAATATAGATCTATGAGATATTAATTTTATTGCGTACCAGGAATATTTAATCATTGCATTGAAAACTGGTGCAGATAACTAATTATGAATCAAGGAATGAATTTTGTATAGCGTCTACGTGAAAGTTCATAGTTGTTTTCTAAAATTTCTATGGCATTTTGTATTTTTTTAATAAAATCTTTAATTTGTCGGAAGAAATATGCATCGCACGGCTGACAAAAGATGGGGTGCAATGTGGAGATATAATTTTCAATGTTGATGTACAATTCCCTTCTTTTTTAGTGAAAATACTATTAAAATAGGCAACATCGGTTTGTCCTCCCCAGGACAGAAGAAAATGCAGAATTGCCAGAAATTCGGGATATATAAAGTTATAAAATAACGATTTTTCTTTTGTATTTTGTTTTTATGACGCTCCTAGACATTTGAAGGCCTTGAAAGTGTTTATGATGATGCGAGGATAATGTAAGAAGTGGTAATGTGTGTAAGGTGAAGAAAGGTTATGGCGACGTTTCGTCTCAGAGTCGCTGCCTAGACTCATCAGTGGGGCTGATGGCAGCGACCCCTTCCCCAGACGCTTGTTATTCTAACTCTACTCGCTAGGACGGTCATCATCCACCCATCCTAGCGATGTTCCGCACTCTGTTTGCTTAACATCGAATATCGTTAGAGACTTCAACGCTACGCGCACAGCCACTTGCGGCTTGTGCAAGTCGGTGTTCGAAACTCGTACTCGAGGGACTCTAGGCCGCTACACATTGTAATGTTCTTTTGCAAAATATTAGTTTATTAATAAAAATTGTGACGTTCGACATTGTTCATTTTGCACTGAAATTGTCAATGATACTTTAAATAAATTAAAAATTAGGGATATTATAAAAATGTAGAACATAGTATTCTACAGAAAAATGAAAGAAAAAAAAGAAAACAGAGATAATACAAAAATATTCCTCCGAGGATTCGAATCCTGAAAAACACCCGGGTATAAATCCACTACACCACCAGCTTCGCTGGTACGTTGCTTGCTATAATTTTAAGAAAAGAAGTATATATTTCTATGATAGAGTATTAAAACATTAAATATCTCTGTAAATAATGAGTATTGACGCAAATGCTTGAACATAGGTAAATTTGCTTTAGAATTGACAGACCAAATTTCATTAAAATCGATGACCCAACTGCTGTGACCTCTTCTTGTTAGCTTTCCGACCATGCATTTTTGCAGAATGTTTTGATAGTTGACCCAAGCGTGTACTTTCAACAAACGATCTATGGGTATGTAAAATCAAATTATCGATCTACGACTGATCGGTACCGTTGATCTTTTCTGACTTTTAAATGGTGGCATCTTTGTCGATGCCTCTCATCAATTCGTCGATACCCCCTGGAAATTCATGTATTGCGCCACGTTGAAAACGATTCCTAAAAAATGGTAGATTAAATTTTATCGATCGCGTTAAAATCACCAATCCGTCGTATGAAAGATGACATTCTTATGTCGTCCTCCTCTTTTGTGCAATATGTTTTATAAAATATCTCTCCTAAACTTATAATTTTTATTAACGACGTACGTGGGTTAATACATTTTTTTACGAAGAAAGCAGAATCTATTAATACGTAAAGAGATGTATAATTTCATTTAAAAAAGAGTGGTACTGTGAACCTGTTCTCCAAGTTTTGTTTCAAATATTTTTTTTTGAGAACGATGGATAGTTACAGAGATAATTAAATGTCAAATATAACATTAATTAAAATCAATATGATTTATGTTTTGTATGTATAAAAAGCAAAGATTTTATTTTCAATACTCAGTATTTATCTGATAATTCAGTAGATAATAAAATTTTTCAATTGCACGATTATTTTCTAATACAATTCTTCATGTGTTAACACTTTATAGATTCTTTGTTGCATAACAAACATGTTCATATAATTTTTGAAATGTATCATATAATTTTTGTGCTTGTCTCAAGATTTTTGAACGAAGATGCATGATTAATTATATAATAATACATATTCATTGATTAGTAAAAGAAGTAATCATATATTTCCTTCTCTTTTAATTTATTACTTTTAATTATTTATTCTTTTGCACGTGATTTATTATTTGAATTATTTTTCCATACTTCCTGCATTCTTCGATTTTGAGTCATAGCTCATCTAATATGTGGGGTTATGATCGTAAAAATACACCCGGAATTGAAACAGGCTGGCCAGAAATTCGTGACGGACATGGAATAAACATTGAACGATTCGACGTCGTTTGACAAACTGGTAACGTAAATTTTTAATCGAAAAATGGATAATCGATGCTGACTTACATTGTATCCCCTCTCTGATAGACTGTCGCTTATTTTCTTGTCTTTGAAGAACATAACGCTCTACGAACTTAATTTCCTCGATTATTATCGGGCAAAAGAAATGTTTGCAGATTCTTTAGAAACTCAACATTATTTAAGTAACTTAATAGTAATTAACTCCCGTTTGTAATACGAAAAAGACATTAAGGAGATATTCTCGTAATCCGGTTTAAAAAAATTAATTTTTTATTTTACATTTCCTCAAAGTATCTGGTTTCGAAAATGTCTATGTAAAAGGATTTGTTTGAATTCGTAAAATTAGCAAAGTTATAAACGTTTAAAGGAAACGGTGTATAGCGATAGCCATATTTATACTAATTAAGATGCATTTTGGTTTTTTAGTTTCAAATAACCAAGTGGACCATCATGTCAGCAATTCGAATTTATTTTTAAAAACGGACATGTAGAATTAGATAAAACATGCTTTACCTAAGGCTATATAATTTCAACAACTTTCATTAATTTTGTTAAAAACAAAAAATTGTAAATACTCTTTAAGTATGAATAAGTCTGTGTGCGAAAATATACTAAAATGTATCATGGTTTCCTTAGAAAAAAATCTCAAAAAAATCGATTCTTTTAAGATTACCAGAATATTCCCTTAAGAACAAAAATTAACACATGTAGCTGTATCGCAAGAAATAGTCAGAGAACGTATAAAAATATTATTCATAAAATAATCTCCTTCTTCCATAATAAGAGATTCTTTTAAATAATTAACATGTATATATACATATAACTTAGTAAAAATTTGATGAAGGTACTGGTAATTTTGATAAAAAATTTTAATGAATAATCAATTTCTTAC
The DNA here is from genome assembly GCF_011392965.1 of Frieseomelitta varia. NCBI lineage: Eukaryota > Metazoa > Arthropoda > Insecta > Hymenoptera > Apidae > Frieseomelitta > Frieseomelitta varia. The sequence goes on along the minus strand of NW_025110179.1, from coordinate 19,412 downwards.
GATACAAGTGTTATTACTCCTTTCGCAGGTATACCCCGATTTGTTTGACATAAATTTCTTTCAATGAAGATTGAAAGGATTGAGAAAAAGAGTAACAAATTCTTCCTCCTAATTAAACGACTTGTAACTATAGTGATTCTTGTATTGCTTTAATATTACAAATGAAAACCTGAGAGCCTGAATACCTACGTCATTACTTATTAAAATGTTTCAAATCAAAAGAAACTTTGATTAAAACGTTAATAACGTTAGAATTCAATGCATCGTGCCAATATTTTTTAATGCTAATTCGGAAGTTAATAACTATCCGAAACTTTTTTGTATAATTAACTATTTGACTTCTCGATCGGATTTTTTACTTCAAAATATCAATTTCGTGCATTTTTGAACAATAAATATGAAGTGTGTGAATCACGATATAAAATTCGGAAAAATTTACTGTATTGTCAACGAAATTGATATTTATAAATTGAATTATTTATATTTCCGTCCTATATATTAACTTCTACTACTATAAAATTGAAAATTTTTGTTTGATAGCAAAAGACAAATCAAGTTAGAAAAATAAGGATCTTATTTAATTAAATAAGCAGAATTTAAGGCTTGACTAATCACATTGGGGATGCGAGATTTTTGTTACGGCTTTCGCTGATTGAGGTGCAGACGAGAAGTAACAATATAGGTGGCTCATTATAATTTTTACAAATAAACGTGTAAATATTATACATAAAACTCACACAAGTATTCAAACTTTCATTCACAGAATGCGAATTCTGTATTTATTGAACACATTATGATTGTTAGCAATGATTAATGCTATAAATCGGTACAATATACAAAAATATTTGAATGCCAATATACAGGATGTTAACTTGTGGGACCCACTTCGGGAGCTGATTGTACGCCTAAAATTAATGAAAAAAAGTCATATTAATATATGTCCCATCTGTCTTCGTTTATGAGATATAATGAATTTTCTATTTTAATTACTTTTACAAAAGATGCTCGAAATGACCACCTTGCATTTGAAGACCAGCCAGCACTCATCTTGTCATTGATCTGGTTACTTTCTCTATCATTCCTGGTGTTTCTCGAATTTGTCGGAAGCCTTGCTCTATTCTATTTCGTAGTATTTCAGCATGTTCAATCAATGTTACGTATACAACAGATTTTAAATGTCCCTACAAATGAAAATCTAATGGATTCAAATCCAGAGAACGAGCCATGCAATAGCACTTCCACGACCAATCCACTTATTTGCAAAGTGTTGATTTAAAAGTTGCCTAGCCACTCGGCTAAAATGCGGCGGAGCTCCATCATGCATAAACCGCATAAGAATAGTATCGACTGGAACTTCCTCTAATATTTCATACAAACACGTGCTCAAAAAATCAACGTACTTTGTGCCTGTTAATTTCTCATCAAGAAAAAAAGATCCAATTAAAAATTTATCAATTATTCCTACCCATACATTTACTAAACTGGTGTTGATGTCTTGAATGCACAATAACATGTGGGTTTTCTTCATCCCAATTATGATTATTGAATATACCCTGGTAAAACTATCTTTATCAGTGAAAAGTATGGTAGATACAAAACTCTCTTCACGTTCACACATTTGCAGGAAACAAGTACAAGAAAAGAAAGATATCACAAGTAAGTATTATTTGTGAACTGTGCGAATTCTTGCTTACGAACTATTGCAGTTTATGGATAGCACATATATTTGTATGACATTTTTTTCATTATTTTTAGGCATACAATCAGTTCCCGTAGTGGGTCCCACAAGTTACGAAACACCCTGTATGTGGTACCAGGAACTTTCAGAATATTCTACAGAACGATAACAGTTCATTACAGACATTTTATTCTTGAATACTTTGCAACATTAAGTATGTAACTATCCCATTTGATCATTAATATGAATTATTGATAATGTTTCTGTGGATTGTTATTTATTACTATTAACTGTCATGATATGATATGATGTCCTAAATCTCAGTCAGGAAAAAAATGGTATCTATCGCTGTTTCTGTCAGAACAATAGTAGCTATCGCGACTTTTGTAATCTTTTTGCCATTCGCGATATTTCTATCCGCGATGCAGAGGTATGAACTCGGGAACTGTCGGGCAGCTAGCTAAACGCAGCGGCGTTTATAAAAGTAGAGTTGTAAAAGATTAATAATAAGTTGCAAATGGAGTACGAATAGAAATTTGGGATAGGAACCTGAACGTTTGGAATTAAAATTGTATAAAATTGAAATTGCTTGGAAAGACTTCAGATATGGCACTACTCTAAATAAAAATTTTATAATTATTAAAATACAGATTGTTTATCGTGTAAAGAAATTTGCATGATCTGGTAAATATCATGGTATTGGATGCACGAAGTGTTCATAGATGTGATTAGTATGTGGAATAATTGCATGGAATGGAACACGTTTACAATTTTGGGTACGTGACACTCTATTTATGACGGAACTGACGGCAAGAAAATCTATATCATACGTCAGATAATACAGAAATTTAATTTAATTGATCATTACATCTGAAAGGAGGGCGTTAGACCGACCAACACCACAATGACATTGTAAATGAAGTATCCTCTGTAATTTCGCACGAAATCGGATATATTGATTTTTCTGATGATCGCTTACGACATTATTGTTAACGCGATCACTCTAAAGTAAATAAAAGTAGTGAATAAACTTACAATATGTATTTTTATTTACAGCTTCTGGACGCTTGTAATTTTAGTGTTTGTAATAAACGTTCTGTAATAAATTAGAATATATATAAATATATACTTGAGTAGCATTAATATAATGAAATTTCATTCAATAGCACAAATAAACGACGTACACGATATTTGTGTATATATCTAGTCCCAAATGAAGTAAGATACTTTTTAAATCGTTTCATTATATGTAGTTACATACATATGAATACATGTTCAAGTTAGCATATTATTTGTATGGATATCGAGTTAACTTATGATGTCTCATAAATGAAATAAATCGTTATTGGACAGATAAAAATGTATGCCATGGCAATGATGTGTCTAGAGACTATCGTGTTTAAAAAAATGAAGTAATTAAATAGAAAGTATGTTTAAGTAGAAAAGTTGTTCCTTCTATGTTAGCTATACTATAGATGTTGCTTCAATATAATATATATGTCGATTTTAAACAACTTTTTCCTTTGCATATAATCAGCGATCAAAGCTAGTTATTAAAATATTGCTAAAAATTTGCCGGAACTCGAACTTCTATGAATCATTGGTCACGTGGCCAGCAAATTGGTGGCGTGACAAGCAAAATAATGCCGAGGCCTACTTTAGAAATTACCCAAAGTTATGCGAACCGAATGCGTAAAAATATTTACATAATAAGAATGCGATTTGAGCTGGTTTATTATATTCGGCCAACTCATGGCGGCAGATAATCATTATTGAAGCATACATAGGTACAATTGTATGCTTACTTACTTAAGTTCTTTGCGACTATCTTGGAAATTGAAGGCGATAATCTTTCTTTCATCCATCGTATGTATATTAAAATTTTCGTTGTTACGTGCGATTTTGCATTTCTTTCTCAACGTGCCATTACAATAACCATAGAGTATGTTTTTAAATATTTAGTACAGTTTATTTAGTACAGTATAGTCACGGCACAATAGACAAGGTATATATTGGGCGGTGTCAGCGTTACATGCCAGTCTCGTGTTGAAAGCTTTATCAGTGTTTTTTTTTTTTTTTTTTTTTTTAACCAATTATTTCACTTTTCTCTACTCGGCGTATTTTGATCTGATGTCGATTTGCAATGGTCGATTGTCCTTTCGAGGGGTACAATACAAATAAATATTTCGGAAAGGTTATAAATAACTCTCCTTGCTGATTTTGATGATTTCTAAACATCGATATCGTCTAAGTCACTCACGAGCATGTCCGGATGTTAATCTATTCGGTTGCATCCACCGTTCTGATTTATCATCTTATCTGTTTATTTTATTATACTCTAGGGATCTACATAACTTCGACTACAATGAAATATTTTACATGGAATAATTTTGAAATTTCTCACATTTCATTATAAATTTCAATCATAAATGTATGAAATGAAAAATAAAATAATTAAGTATTTTCTTATTTTGTAACAAGATGCAAATTGCTATGATATCACGATGCCACATCTCACCAGGATTTCTAATTTCGAATTTCTGTCAGAATCAGAAGCTTTTGAATGAATTTACACGTTTGTAAAGTTTGTTTTGTATTATACATAGAGACAGAATGAAATTAACCAATTCATACTTTTGAAAATTTTATAATGAATTAAGGATGCCTCCCACAGAGGAACGCTTTTGTTCGCAGCAATATAAATCCTCTGCTTTTAGACGATAATGATAGTGATAGAATATAAATATCATTATTGCATAAAAGAATTGTTTGACATTTATCACAAAAGATTCGTCTGGTTAAAAAATCCTCTTTATTAGCTCCAAGCATTAACATTTGTATATTAGGCAGTTGCAGATAAAGGCCTCTATGTATTTTCTCATAATAGTAAATATCTTGTGGAAGTAAAATTTATTGAAACTACTAAAGCACTCGTTGTTGTATTGTCTTGAAAATTCCTTTCAACTGATAAATCACTAATTATTTTAATGTCATATTTCTTTAAATCTTCTTTTGGAACATTTCCAGAGAGCATGAGAATTTTCGGTGAATTAATCGATCCACTTGAGACAATCATTTCTCTTTTAGCAAAAATTTAGTTTAATTTATTCTAGGTATTTGTGGTCGTTAAAGCGTATCCAATGTATGTTTTGATTTGTTGTCTACCAGCCGTTTCATGAGGTATGCTTCAATTTTAATAGTTAGATCCTCGTGTTTGTGTCTGATGGGTCATAACAGGAAAAAGATGTTTATGCTTTGGCGTGTTCCATTAGCGGACGTCGTTTGCAGGTTCATAATACCGAGTTAGGTTTTCGAATTTAAATCTAAATCGAATTTGTACTCGAGTTCTAGCCATGCATTCAGGAAGGTGTCGTGGATGATATCAGTGTATGGTAATTGCTGTACCAATTGGTAACTATATTACTTGTGTTAGAGTGGATTGTCTTCCACTATCTGGAAAAAATGAGTTAATAATTTCTAATGAATTTTAATTTTAGTTTGTTAGTTTAATTTTTGTATGATCTGGTTCTAATTGGATTTAGGATAAACTTAGAGTATTATAAACTTATCACTATTCGAAAGAATTATTCGTGTTTTTGATAGATAATAATTCGATAATTTTTAGAAGAGAACTATGCTTACGTTTTGTACATGTTTCTGATGCGTTTAGAGTAAATGCAAGATACATATAACCAGTAACAGAAGTCAAGATGAATCTGTTATAATGTTTCAGATGGATAAAATTGATCCAAGATCTTTACAAATCAATTTGAAGTCTAAATTAATTGATTTTTTTTAGAATAATGCCATTTTATAAAATGTTGCTAATTTATTTAAAGGAGCGTATAAATAAATTAAAAATCTCATGAAATATAATTGCACTCTAGCATAAAGTGAATAGAAATCATTTTGATTAGAATTACTCTAATAAGAATAATAATAATTATGAGAACAAGTGGAAGAAAAAGAAAATGAAAAATAGTATATTCCTAGACTAATCTTTTGGTGGTTGACAACATGAACTTTAATTAAATTTATTACTTCTGGATACATGTTGTTTTCTGATTTAACAAAGTGAAATGGAACTTCGTAGTTCCAGGACTTCCTTCCTCTACCCATTCATAATCTGTTGGATTATCACGAACATTATATATATACACCATATACTGCAATCACCTATCACCTGTAAATAGGATAATAAATTTTTAAAAGCCCAGACACCAGGTACTTTAATAGAACTTTTTACTACAGTGAAATAAAGGTAAAACTTTTCAACTGTTGCGAACATCTTTGTATCGATTGCAAATTTCATCAATGTAACTATACCAATCGTGTTTTATCAGCGAGATCAATGACATCTCGAAATATTATAAAAACACATATATAAAAATGTTAATACGTTCGAATATATATTCATATACCATTATATTACGACAAACAGATATTCCACAGTTTCTTGTAAAAAATTACAGTATTGTAATATGTGTATACGTACTTTAGCCCTTGATATCGCTCAAATTCTATTTTGGATCGACAAGTGTGCTGCTCCAGTGTGCAGTGCATTCAATAGATATTGGTCCCTAATAAAATAGGGACAAATGCTGGAATATCAGTTACTTTTGAGTTTTTCATACCAGTTTTCAATAATAATACCTAGAAATCTGAAAAGACTTTGTCATGTGTAAATGACGCTATTGTTCGAAAACTTTTGGAAGTAATTGTAGGTAAAACGAAATTCTAGGAAAATTAACTGCTGTTTTAGGGATCAATAACAGAGATCATTTGTAATCTGTTCCATAAAACAAAACTATGTTGACACAAGTTTCAAACGGATTTGTCATCAAAGTCTGAAAAATCTGGAAACATGTTCAAGCCCTTCAAAATAAGATTACAGTATAAGTAATTACCCAATAATTTTCTTCAACAGATGATTTGCATATACAATATATATACAGTGGAATGTGAGTGATAATCAATATATACTAAGAAATGCATTGTATTACAAAGTCGTTTATTGGATTATGTACCCCCGAAAATAACAAAATAACAATAGTGAATGTAATTCCAAGTGCATAAAAATTCGTAGTATGTTTATAACCTTCAATAGATATTTCCTATTTCAGTATTCAATTTTGTAATCTTAAAAATTGTTATAATCTCATAAACCACAGATATTTACAGATTAGTAATGACACAAAATGTTTAAATACAAGTACCTTCTAATTTACCTGTTACCTCTTAACCTGTTTGCAAGTACATATCCGGCTATTCTAGTTCTTACGATAATAAAATCGTAGTCTCTATAAAAAAATTCGTTTTATATGAAATATAATTTTAATTATGTAAAATATAATTAATTATGTAAAATGAAATATACTTCAATGAAATATGTATGCAGTTAATAATGAATATATGCATAATTATTATAATATGTATCGTCTTACAGATAAGTATACAATAATTAAGCTATTTAGTTTATCGTTGTCCTGTGTTAAAATAATCTATGCTTAGAAATTTGTCGCGCAATAAATTCTAAAATATCATAGCTGTAAAAAATAACAGGAATAGTATTAAATAATTTTATGTTTCAGTGCGAATGTTATATGAGCATATGGAATGCTTTCATTTGCCGAATTTGAGGATCCGATTAAAATGCTTAAACCAAAGGAAAATTTCAAAAATATTTTAACAAAATGATGATTTCAGTAATAGTATTTTAGTAGCAGTGTGTATTTAATACAGTTACGCGTTATTACTAGATAACAACACAATCGCTCGAAATTTTGGACACTTTTTTCCCTCTTTCAATCGGATAAAACTTTTCGTTCATTTTTTGGAAAAATGAAAAATTTGTAGGTCTTATATTCATATCAAAATACAACTACAGATACAAATATGTGTAAAGTGATATAAAATGTGATATAAATATAGTAAAATAAACTGATGTAAAAACAACTATGCCATTATATTCTACAGGTAAAAATTAGATTCTGTTGTCATTTAACAAAGTGTTTCTAAATTCGCCATTAAAAAGTTATAAATGGATATAAATGAAATGAGCGTATTCATAATAAAATTTACTTAAATAGTAACAATATATTAAATTTGAAATTAATAGCATGGACATACGATGTACGTGATGTTTGTACGTCATGTTGTATCAAGTCCCGATTTAAATGGCATCGTTTTTTAATCGTTTCAATTCTTTTATAGGTAGGTGAATCTTGGTCTTATACTTGCTCTATTTTGAAGTTTGAGGCACTTATTTTCCGAATACATCGTTCATTTCATTCTAAATTATTCTTATCTATTATGTTTTTACATTAAATGGTGGGTGACTAAAAATTAAAGACTCATTTCCTGTTGACAGCGCTACAAATTGTCATAGTATATTTAAATAAAAATTGAAAATTTTCAAATAATGTCTAGTAATATTGAGCTACGTGGCTGTAAGAAAAAATACCTCATATAGTAATTTCAAAAAATTTAAATTAATAAATCAATTGAATTATAGAGCATAGAAGAATTTATGAATTTACTACGAAAACATTTATTCAAGTAGATTTTGGTTATACTATGTAATGTGATTCAGGTTCTATGAAGCAAAGTTTTTTATCCGAATATGTCATTTTACTTGATATTTCCAATCGCAGAGGCTAAAAATCACAGTGATGTTTCGCGGAAAAGGAACACTTTCTGAGACATTTGTCAACAATTATCGATGTTATTACAATGAATTCTGTTGAAGATGAGAGCATGTGGCACACGTCGTTCTTCCGTACAGCCACAGAATTCTTGCCAACATGAAAAAAGAGACAAGTCGTTTTAAATTTCACCTAACTAAAAATAGAGCACTGAAGTTTTTTATATTAATAAGAAATTTCGAATCGTTATTTTTCTAGAATATTCCAATACAAAGTTATGTGTGTATAATTAAATTAATTAAATTATGCGTTTATAATTAAATTAAAGTATGGCTGCTTTATGTTCGGCTAATGTTAATAATAGGTACTGGAAACAACCAATAACAATAAGTATGTTGGACTCACAATTACATAAATGCATTTCACAATGCTAGTCAGAACTCATTACAGCGATAATGATAATAATAGTTTTCAGGAGTCCAATGAAACTATTAGAGTTATGAATTACATGAGTATTACCTCCATCAGTAATGAAGTGTTGTAATGCTTCAACGATTAATCCTGTTACGAACCAACACTAACGTACAAGTAGACATAAACGCTTGAATGATGCGCATAATGTCGCATTTGGTATCAAAAATGCATAGTCATATGATTGACTTTTACATACTACATTTTTGTATTGTTATTCCTATTTTTGTTGGGGTCCACCAATTATATCTTCTGAATTATCACTTCAAAAACTTCATATCAACCTCGTGTTTGATCAATTTCATCGCGGTAGATACAGTGATACAAAATAAAATTTTTATCCAACAGTATGGTAAGTGCGAAATGCAATAGATTTACTATTAAAACAAATATTTTCCAATTTTATTATTCATATTTTCGTCGTATACCTTAAGTTTTCACTGTTGTTAAATTGAAAATTTCAAATTGATAGCGTGGAACAAATTAATTGAATTAAATGAGATTTCTATATAGTAAATGTAGTAGGCACAGTTTAAGGCTCGACTAATCATAGAGAGAATGCGAGATCTTTCTTACGGTTTTCTCTGACCATCAACGATTGAGGTGCGAACGAGAAGCGACAATATAATTAGATCGTTATCATTTGTGTAAATATATATGTGAATATAATTTTAACTTACAAAAGTATTCAAACATTCACCGTGAAGATTCATGTATCATTCATGTAGCATTACTTATAATCTTTCAATTTTCAATGTTTTACACGTTCAAGCAGTCAATTAATTCTATTATGAATTATAATTCTATGGTGTAAATTAAAATATGAATATAATATAATTGTAATATGAATGATAAATTTAGCCTCATCTTCTATTTTTGGTTATTGCTATTATAATTTTTTGAATATAACCTATTTTTTAAAAAAAGTAACTAGAAATATGTAACTTTATCGATCCCTCCTAATTGATTTCTTGTTATTTAGTGATTAAATGAACTAAATGAAACTATCATTAAATTTACCATATAAATCACAATAAAGAGCAATTTGTATATCATGAATTAATTTGCATGCTGATAACTAAATAGGCACAATTTAAATGACCAGTTGAATAAGCAGTACGATAATGAAATATGTAGAAGAAGATTTAAAATATACGACAATATGTAAGCGATATATTATATGTTTATCAGATCCCGATTTGAATAGCGTCGTTTATGGTCGTAAATTTATTGCATTTATTATATGTATGTTTGGAACATAATGTATCATTTTTTCACCACATTGTCATTATTCGCCGTAAACATATTGGTGCAAATGTTACCTACCGAGCATTATCAAAATATTGAATTTACATAAAAGCAAATTTTATAGTTAATGGCTTTTATCACAGCAATGGTTTTGTCACAGACTAGGTATTTGAAAAGACTTTGCATTTTAAACGATGTTTCTGTAGCGCTCTCTACGCTTAAAGATCTGTGAGTTGGGAAATTACTCAAATTGAGTAACATGATCGCGGCTGTTACATAATTTTCACAAACTCCTAAGATATAGCATATCCTAAGATATATTTTAAGACACGAGACTCTAGTCTTGAAGCTGATAGAATGCCTAGTTTCTCAATCAAACATATTGCCCCGTCTGATAGTTTCGTAATTCTCAATCGAGCCTGGAGAATAGCTGCTACAATTGCTATTTTAAATTTTAACAAATTTCTTTTTGATTATTTATCGTACAACCCAATATAAAAATTGAAATGATGAAATTTTTTTGTGCAAAAATGAAATTTTGATCGTTTTGAGTTTAAGGGAATTTTAATTGAGTTGAGTTGAGAAGTTTAGCCTTGAAATATTCTTGAAAAATTTTTTTATTTGAATTCTGAAACATTTAATGGATTAGCAGCATTTAATAAAATAAAATAAACTACATAAAATGATATCTAGTGTCCGATATGAATGTAAAACATTAGTATATCATTAAAATTAAAGAAAATAACGATAAAGTGAATGAATTATTTTGTTTGCACGAGAATGCTCTAAGGGTTAGTAAAGGATTTCAGTGTAAATCTATTTTCAAAACTCGATAACTCGATTTTCAGCTACGCGATTTTCTCGAAACGATTGTATCTGTTTCATTCAGATTATTAACATTCTCGTGGATCAAATCGGCCATGATCATTGTTTGAGACAAGAATTACTCCGTTCAATCGAATTTAATATTATTCCATTATTTCATTTATAAATTTAAATAGACTATATGCAGTAGAATAGCAATTGTGTTATTTTTCAAGCATGTTTGAGAATTCGAAACGTCCATAAAAGAGTTAAAAAATTGATTTATTTGATCAATGTACGATAAACTATCTGCTATTTTCATATTGGAAAGAGGTGGATTTTTTAACCCATTTGCATCGCGATTTGAAATGCACGTTGGATCACCGATGCCTTGATTTAAATGCTAAATATTTTTTCTTTTTTATTAATATTAACCGATTATTATGAAACAAACCATAATACCAACAGGTTAAATATAAAATTCCTAGTCAGTCATAAACGAATAAATAAATTAAATGTATGTTTGCTGATTTCGAAAATTTAATCGTTCGAAATAATTTTACGATATCTAACGTACAGCGAAAGATAGACAACGAAAAATAGAAAATGATATAAAAATTAGGTAAGACTTACATCGTAACAGTGTTCTCGGCCGGCTGCTATTGTTCTGGGATGAATGCTTATACATATATATGGATGTATTTGTTTCTGTTTCTATTGAGATTTGCATTTTTTGCGTTTCCATTTATTCTAGACTAAAGATGACTAACTGGTAGCCCTCCTTGCCTTCACTTTTCTGATCTATCTAGAGCTATCCTCTCCGCTGCATCAACCTCTCCACTGTATTCAGAGTGTCGCGGTCACATACTCGCATTATATACATATATCTCGTATGCATGCATATAAATTGTTTTTTTTTACTGTAGCTGCCAAAATTAAAGGAAAATATTATTGCCCGTTGTAAAACATAATGAGAATTAATTTTTATGGTAGAGAAAGCTGCTTGTCTGATTGTGAGTGAGTAACTTGTGCAGCCCGTGGCGGGAAACAACCGATTCTAGACGTTCGAGTTAAACCCGGTGCAGAGCAGTCTCAGGGCGGCAATGCTTTGGAAGAATAGAGACACAAAATTCTTTTGTTTCATAAAAAGGAGGATGAAAGAATATTACATTTCTAATCTTTCAATAAAAGATGATGATTTGCCGCAAATGGCTCGTCTACATGGGCCAAACATTAGCTGCTTGTTCTTAGCTCAGCTTGTTAATTGCTTGTTCTTTTATATATAATAATATTATATATAGTAAGTTTCATAAAATTGAAGGATATACCTTCCAAAAGAATGAATTCTCGAAGCTAAGATTTTATATCTTTGCACTTTTACATTCCCCATAACTCCCTTCAAATTCTAAGAAATAATTAAGTTAGTTAAAAATTTTTTTTAAATAATGAAATATAAATTATTACATATTTAATATGTGTATTAATATTGAAACATAGATAGAGCTCTTTCTAATATGTATATACATAGATACATAATATTAAACGGAATAACTTTAGATACTGATTTCTTGTATCAAAGTCTGGAGGCAATATGTATATATATTTATACCTTTTTTGTGCCTGGATATATACAATTAACACTGTATAATGGATATAATTTTTCTCAACCAACTTGTATTATTTCATTTGGCGTAGTTCTCCAATTCACCGTTGTTTAAGCGTAGAGTGCGCTAAAAAAGCAGTGATATTTTTCCTGATTGGTATTTCAGACCCTGAGACACGAAGCTTCATTTAATGTCCGGTCTATCCTATTTTTAATTAATGATATTAGCACAGACGAGATGTATGACCTATCATATATGTACTTCGTCTGTGCTGTAAAACATTCACGGCCGATAACGTAGACCTACATCATTTCAAATTCTTCAGCTGAATGCCGATAACGTAGTTTTACGTCATTTTAAATTTATTCATTGAATACCGGCAATGTAGTCCTATAGTGATTTCAAAATTGGTGCACCTACTAGCTACAAGGGTCATACATCGCACAAATGGCTGAATACAATTTCTATTTGTCTAGTAAATATATGAATTTTTATTCAATAAATAAGTGAACAACTAATGTTGCAACTATTCAAACTATAATAATATCGCTGAATATAGTTAATACAGCAGTAAAATTTGCATGAATTTCGATTTCAACAATAGATATAATAAATTTAAATTAATTAATGCTTAAAAGCATTTAAATTTTCTGATATATACTATACCACTAAGCATATATTAATGCTTATTTAAAATTTTGATAAAAATTCGAAAATTTGTTCGTCTCCCTAAGCGGCATTTAATATAGATAAGAAACATCGCTGTTATATAGTCTGATGTAAAACTATAATATAATAAACAAACAATAAACATTTAATTGTTTATAACAATGCCACAAGTATTTCAGAATATAGATGAATAAGAATTTTGTAACACATGAACACAATTCTATAATGATAAAAACATAAAATAATAGAGTATTATTAATAGGGGTACCCATAAGTTATGTCATTTTTGATACTGAACAAAGTTTTATTTTATTTAGTATATTTTTTTTAAATTATTGTCACAAGATAGAAAAATTTATTAAATTTAAAGAAAACGACATTACTGATAGGTACCCTTAGTATAATACGTATTATATATTTATGTGTATACATGTGAATAATATACAAATATATAAGTCCTTTCAAGAGTCAAGCAAATAATCGCAAAGCTCAGGAAGTGCAAACGATGAATCATCACTTCTAAAGAAAAATGTCGTGGGTATCTCCAAATCTAACAAGCGTTTGCTCAACTAATTCTGTACTGTCATTCTGTCAACCATCATCACTTATGTCTCGTCGCTAATCTATTCAGTAATTCCAGTGACGAGTTCTGTCCACATCATGACACAGGTACAGATGAAAATAAATCAACTATAATATAGAAAATGTAGAACTAAAGCGTTGCGTCGACAAAAATATAATGTGTGATAAATACGATCAATACGAGCAAATTCAATAATAGATTAACAGAGAAGAATCAATTGTCTGTTAATCTGTCTGTTGATTTCCAAAAATGCCGAACTTCTACTTAAGGTACAATACTTCTTAATATTAAAGTGAAAGTAAAGATTTATAACAAAGAACTGTTTTATCATTATGAAGAACTTGATGTGAAGAAAGCTTGAAATGAAATTAAATAGTCTCAACATCACATTTGTATTAAATGAAGAATTTTAACACTTCTGAATGCACAGGTGGTACTAATTTCCTACATTTTTGACGACGCATTTGTAGACATCTTGCTAAATGACATTTTAGTCTTACTTTTACCTGCAGAACTTAATGGCAGAGTTAGAACAACAAACCGGAACTCTATACATTTAAATTATAATGATTTCAAATTGAAAAATAACATTCTCATTGTTTCAACAGATGTATGAGAAGATTTGTTTTATTGAAAATGAAAACTATTAGTTGAACTAAATAAGTCGAATGACAGAAGTACGTCTAGTAATAATATTTGTCTGTGTCATATATTTGTTGCTATCGAACTGCTATTACTAAACACGATAAATTTGATGAAATATTCTGGAAAATTCCCTTTGTTTTAAACAATTCTTCGTTTTTTTTAAACATTGACTTCGTCGTCAAACTTTGTAAGTGAATGCATTTTGCAGTGCAACAGTGTGACAGCTAGTGTAAAATTCAAACTGAAACATAATATTATAGAATGTTACTGGTTTATATAAAAATTCTAACATGATATATGAGAATGTATGCTGATATATTTTAAAATAATTGCGAATATAACCACAAATTATTTATTATTTATAAATATATTTTCTTTGTATAATTAAAATTATATCTATACAAAACGAATTTTCTAGAAGAGGAGTACGATTTTGTAATCGTAGGAGCTGGATCAGCCGGATATGTTCTCGGAAACAGATTAAGCGAAGTAAATCATTGGAAGAGGTATTTGCAAGTAATTATTTTGTCATTACTGTCATTACTAACTTGGTGTCTGTTTCTAGATTTACATTTTTAATATTTCACAACAGTCGAAAGAAATGAAAGCTAGATGAACAATATCTAGAATATATATATAGATTATAATCTTACTGAGGATATTAATATTAATTTATATTCATATAAAATTATTCTGTATTATTACTCAATGATATTTCATCAACTTCGTCGTTAGATATTCCAAAATGCGACTTTAGTATATGATACACTTTTGATACATTTTAACTAACATGAAGATTTACATTTTACTTTATATATCAACAATTTCTATTGAATCTACCGAAAGAGATCACAGGACAATTTCGTTTAATTTAACTTTGATTTGAAACACATATGTATGCGTTATCAGGATTTTTGCACATTCTGAAAGTATTGAAAACCAGATCGGAAACGATCCCCGTTCAGGAATAAGGGTAAATTTTGTTAGAAATGGAGCTGCATCAAAATGTTTCAAGAATAACAAAATTTAGACATTGATATTTTATGACAGTGCTCTGAAACTTTACATATAACTCCAGATATTATTATTGGAAGCTGGTATAGAAGAACCAGAGGTAGCTGGAATTCCGGCTTTCGCCTCTATGTTACTCGAGAGCAATATCGATTGAATATATCACTCACAACCGCAGCAATACGCTTGTCTATCCAGGGAAGGAAAAGAGTATGCGACCCCAAGGAGTAAAGTATTATATATATATAGAATGATCCATTTAAGTGAAATTACTTAAACGTCTAGAAAAATATAAACTCGCATAACAGTATTAGAAGGACAAAAATTTCACCCATACGCGACTTTCGCAGTGGGATTTTCAATAATAAAAGAATAACCAATCATTCTTTAAAAGAAAAACTTAAATTTTTGGACATCAATGTTCAGTTATTTGTTTTTTTGATACGATTCATGTTAGGAAAAAAATATTTTTTGCATCATCACAATTCAAAGAGATATTTAGGTGGGCTCACTTAAATGAGAACCCTGTATATATAATATTTCTATACCTAACAAAATATTTTGAAGTATTATTAATATAATAGATACAACACAATTATTATAGTTATACTGGTGAAATTTGCAACAAATCTATGTATCTATATAATACTCAGAAATTTAAATATTGCACTTCTCTAAACTGTAAATTAAAATACATATAGTTCTAGTGCAGTTTCTGGTATTTGGGTTTTTTAAAAATCTATCATCACACTTACAGGTGATGGGTGGTTTCAATAATATCAATACGATGATGTACGTTCGTGGAAACTCAAGAGACTACGACGAATGGGCTGAAGCAGGAAATTATGGCTGAAGCTACGAAGAAGTTCTACCATACTTTCTGAAATCAGAAAATAACTTGGACCCAGAGGTATTAAATTTTAAATTTATATCATTCAGTATCAGGAGGCATCCAGGTTTTATTTCCTCTAGGTAGTGAAAGAGAATCCACGTTACCATAGCCAAGGTTACCTATCCGTAGAATAATTTCAACGACATCAACAACGATATCTTGCTCAGTGCATGGCAAGAACTTGGTTACGAACTCGTAGATGTCAACGCAAATAACCAATTGGGTGTGATGAATCTACAAACAACCTCCGCTAATGGAACACGTCAAAGCACTAACAAAGAGTTCATACAACCCATCAGATGTGAACGCAAGAATCTAACGATTAAAACAAAATTATACATTACGAAATTGCTTGTAGACAACAAAACAAAACATGTAACAGGCGTCGAATATACTTCAGGAAACAACCGAACTAAATTAAACACAGTTTTTGTTTAAAAAAAAGTGATTGTCTCAGCTGGATCCATTAATTCTCTAAAAATTCTTATGTTCTCTGGAATTGGACCAGGAGAAGAATTAGAGAAATATGGTATCGAATTAATTAGTAATTTATCGGTTGGGAGAAACCTTCAAGATCAAGTACTAACGACTGGTTTTATCTTTGCATTAAATTCTCCACTTGTGTGAATATCTCCATGATGGTGGAAGACATTTCCTATTATAACAAGACACATGGAGGACCTTTATCTGCAGCTGGTACTGTCATGCCCTCTGCTTTCGCACAATCATCTTACCAGCACGAAGAAGAAGTACCAGATTTACAATTTCTATCCTGTGGTTCCAATCTAGAAGATTTTTTAAATAAGCCAAATGCACTTATTTTCATGGGTGTCAACCCATTCTTTTACTATGATGCTATTTCCATTATTCCAATTTTATTGTCGCCTAAAAGCAGAGGATTTATATTACTGAACGGAAGTGATCCTTTGTGGGGAGCACTCCTAATTTATTTTAGGTATTTTCCTAGAAATCCTGATTTGGACGTTTTAATGGAAGGTGTGGAAATAGTTTCAAAATCATGTTTAATACAAAATCGTTCAAGAAACATGATTTTAAATTGATCGATAAACTTTTGCCTGTTTGTAAAGAGTTTGGGTTTGGCGAGAGGAATTATTGGAAATGCGTGATGACGGAATATACAAATACTTTTTATTATCTAGTTGGTACTTGCAAGATGGGCCCCAAATCGGATCCTAAGGCTGTGGTGAATGAGAGACTGAAGGTTTATGGAATCGATGGTTTGAGAGTTGTAGATACCTCGATTATTCAAAAGATTGTTAGGCGAAACACGAACGCGCCTTCTATTATGATCGCGGAGAAAGCTAGTGATATGATTAAAGAGGACTGGTTGTCTGGCCATGTTGGATTTAAATGATGTGACGTGATGGATTTGTGAGTTAAGAAAAGCTCAATTGTTGAAATTAGTTATCCCAATTTATGCGCTGTAATAATAAAATAAATATTAATATACTAAATAATGTAATCTTCTAATATAAAAATAAACTATATATGATATATTTAAATTATAATTAGAATTATAATTTAAGAATAGTATTTAAACTATAATTGTAATTTATTTGTTCTCATCTGGAGATAAATTATTAATATTGAATGAAACGTTAGTGCAAGGAATGTTACAGGTACTTGTAACAAATGAAGTTGCATTATAATTATTACACACTTATAATTAAATTCCGCTATAAAGACATTAACGCTGCAGATTTCTAAAGTTTGTATTTTAATACGAACGAACGAAATAAATTTTAAGTACATGAGAACATTAATTTAAACATTTCAAATACTTTGTCTTATTTCATGCAGTTTTTAATTATACTAATATGAAACTCACGGTTTCAACTCGTTCCTGTAACACTTTATTCGTAGTGACTCGGGAATGTTTGAAAAATAGAAAGGTATTTCCACTACTTCGTTTTCGTACAAGTTTCATATCAGTAAAGTGAATGGAGGATGAATCTGTAGCTACGGTGTACCACACTTTCCTGCTGTTAGGGATCTAAAGTAAATTCTGCTGTGTTTTGTTCTAAATTCAAATTATTATATGAATCTAATTAATTCAAGTTATTATATGAAATCTGATTAATTACTATCAGACTGTTTTATTTAAATGAACGAACGTATATATGATCTTACATACGTGTAAATTCATTTAGAAGATTTAAAATAATTCTCAAACTCAGATGACAGATGATTACAACAACTTGCAATATATTAGGGAGGAAAAAATCATTAAACTTTTTTCATATTATTATATATACCTCTTGAGACAAATATTTACGAATTTAAAATGTGACGAAATTGAAAAACTGTGTAAAGTGTAAATTTCTGTAACTTCGAATACTTATCAGATAATTTAACTTTGACGTATTTGAGTGAATTTATAACTAGAAGAGAGCAGAACAAAATTTTCCATAAAAAAAAATAAAAGGAAAGAAAGATCCAATATATTCCGAACACGGATCCGTATATTTATATATTTTATGTAAACCAACCGAAGTTCAAACTGTTGACGACAATAGTTTTCAATTATATTTATATATATAATATCCAATTTCAATGTAATATTCAAATGGATATATATAATATCAATAGATTTCAAACTCACTGTACGTAGGAGTACACTGGTCTACAATTAGAAATACGTATGAAAGTGGAACATATAGTTTTTTTCTATTATCAATTAAACAAATAACATTCATACTGTTAATAACCTACATTATCCAATATTTCGGGGTCAAATTGACAACAAAGAATTTAACATAATTATTCGCCTTTCTCTTCTGGAAGAGCAAATGAAATCGTGTTACTTTCTTATTCTAAAAATATATAATTACAGAAAAATTCGATTAATTTATTCAACAAAAAGATATTCAGCGAAACTGCAAATTTTACAAATGTATTAAATTGATCAAACGTATAAAGATATTAACCCATCGTTTCAATAGTAAATAGTGCAACATTTTTGACTATTATAAGACTGAAGCTTAGCATTAAAATTGCTGATGTTTAAGACTAAAATTTATACGACAGAAATTAAAATGCCAAGAACAGAGATAAATTTATGATACATATGTTATACAAATAGTAGGAGTTTCTGATATTATTTGGATTTAAGTTAATAAAATATTTATGTCCATATGCTTAT
>NW_025110178.1:250124-262058 GCF_011392965.1 Frieseomelitta varia | reverse complement strand
TTTTTTTTGTTGCAGCTACAACTTTCGCGATATCCCTTCGAAACAACCCCGGGATCATTATCCAGTGAAAGAAACAAAGTTTCGCTGGGCATATTATTTCAGTTGGCGGAATTTTAAAGTTATAGATTGCACGAGACTGTTAGGTACACGTCATACGAGACGCGTCCCTCCGTTTCATGCCAATTGAAACCTCATGTCAGATAAAACAAATATTTCAGCAGACGTAATTCACTGCCTCAAACAAACAGATTTTCTTATCATTTCCCTTCGATTTTCTACTTTACCACCGTCGGAAACAGACGAGCATAGCGTCTACGAAACTATCGTCTATAGTTTTTAAAAAGAAAAAAATGAGAGAAGAGCGTTCGAAAAGGGAACAATGTTTGGAGAAAATTCTGACAGTCGATTATCGATCTCGTACGCACGATGCACGTGCTCGGCTGTCGGATCGATGTAATTGAGAACACGTGTAAAAACTGCATACGTAGAACGCGTAGTAAAAAATGCCTACGCAAAATGTACGAAGTAAATCGACGATAATAACGAACGACTCATAAATTACCAACTGTCTGAAATTTTTTTATTTATCGAACGTGCGTCTCTCGCCCCCTCTTGGCGAGCGA
The DNA here is from genome assembly GCF_011392965.1 of Frieseomelitta varia. NCBI lineage: Eukaryota > Metazoa > Arthropoda > Insecta > Hymenoptera > Apidae > Frieseomelitta > Frieseomelitta varia. Next base: position 261,435 of record NW_025110178.1, on the reverse strand, counting down.
CATTTTTATTAAGAGTGCCGCGCGCGTTTCTCTTTCGATCGACGAGGTGAGTGAGATTTCTGCATGTACGTACGTACGTCGTGTACAAAGACGGATTTATGGATCACGCGTGGTCAAACGTTTGGTAAATTATGCATCGGGCGAGATTCGATTTCTCTCTCTCTCTCTCTCTCTCTCTCTCTCTCTATTTCTCTCGATAATGGAATCGGATGAATAAAAGATGCGCGTTTGAAAAGCTTTCTTTCTTTGTATACATCTCTACCCTAAACGAAAATTCCGCGGTTCTCTTGTACGCACGACACGAGCAACGTCGATATAAAGCGTCCAACAGCGAAATTACATAGCCAGCGTGATGGACATATTGCAACGTAGATCGATTGGCAGGCTGCGGGCTAATTTTAATGAAAGACGATACTTTCCGACCGCGTAGTTAAGTTCACGCTTGTGTGCTAATACACATGTGCGGCCGTGTGTAGAGCGTGTGTACGTGCTTCAAACCCTCTTTCTTCCACCGTGCCTTCCACCACAGATGACGCGGATCTGCTTGAATTTTGTATACGAATTTCATAGCTCTAGCTCTGGCTCTAGTTGGCAGTGTAAAAATTACAAGACTGCGAAATTATAAGAAGCCTCTGACGGACTTGTGGCTTCTAACTTGCCGATACTCTAACCGCCTAACAAAACACAGTCCAGACACAGTCGAGTTTTAATAATATCGCCATTGTATCTTGCTGATTTTCTAACGCCGATTCGCCGCAAATCTCTTCAAAGACGTTGAAACAGGGACGAAAATGAAAGAAAAGGAAATCTGCTTCGAGATACTACGATTCGACACGAAGAGCTTTGCGTCGAGGAAGAAAATTTGAAAGGACGTGAATTCAGATCGCGAGTGCGTTTTCGTTCGTGAAACGTCCGCGAAATGTTAGACGAAAATAATCGGCACGAGCTGCGACAGGATTACCTGCGACAAACATGCATTTCGCAGCATGGAAACGCTCGATATCACTGTACCGTAAGTGAGTCCATTTGGCGTGTACCCCTGTCCTCACCTGCCTTTCGGGGTGCAACCGGCCGGAATCTGTTCGTGCCCCGCCCGTGAACCCCCATACATACGCATACATACGCCTGCGAGTCTGGTTCTCCCCCTTTTATGAACCGAAGCCAGGTGATGACTCACCCCATAACTCCACCGAAAGGGAACCCCGTTTTACTCCTTCCACGTACTAGCACGCTCTCTAGACGTGTGCGACGACGTTGTCCCCCCCTTTGGCCTGTCCCGTTTCGTCCGTCGATTCTTCGAACGTGTTTTTCGAACGTGGTAGGGCCGGGGCCGTGTCAATCGTGCCCAGATACCGAACCGTGCGTGAACGCCAGGAGGGCGGGGAGGAAAGGCGCATTGTGCGGCCGTTTACCCACCTACGAGCGAAACACTCGATTTACACGGCGTGTCCACGGCCCACCGGGTCGGAATAAATAATTTCCATTCGACGACGTACGGATTTTCAATCGACGAGAATTGTTTTTGTGTCGCTGATATCGGACAGCGGAAACATTGGAAAGCGTCCACCAGTTGGTACAAGCGAAACAAGCTGGATCGTATTCTCGAGACGAAAAATTCTTTACTTCTCTTTAACCTTTATAATCTTTGGCTTACTTGATTATTTCAGCTCGTTTGATCTCGCTTTAACCCTCAGTTAAGAAGACTTGCTCAGTCACTTTAACTTCTCGTTGATCTCCATATTGTTGACGTAGAATACCGAGGAGATCAACCAACTTGCGGCTGATTGCGGACCATAACGAGTGACCAAAACCGTATACAGTAATTCGTTGCTTTCTTTTTGAACTCGTCGGCACGATATGATTGTTGCTGGATAGAAATGATCGAGAAGTAATAAATTTATCATTTGTTTTGCCTGGGTTGTACTTAAAACTGAGAAAATATTGCGATTTTCGGACAAAAGGGGTTAAGACGCCTTTGATTATCGAAACAGTTGTCATCGGTGCTGTGACTTTTCGACACTCGTTGATCGTAAGAATGTTCAAACGAACCTTATCGAGATAACAAACGGTGAAACAATACAGGCGTCTGAAACACGCGACTGGACGACAATCAAGGTCCTCGGAACGAGTGCCGAGTTCCCCTTTGAACCTGACTCGCCTTGTAGCTTTATCCAGGACAAAGAAGCAGAAATAATAGGGCAGGATTGCTTTACGAGTTCCTTGGGGCTGGACTCGAAGACAGTGAGACCTGTTTCTCTCGGTTGTCGCGTGCCCTGTAACACCTTGTGCTTACCAGTGTCTATTTACACGAGAAACCCTCGATCCAAGACTCGCCCCGGGAAGGAGGAAAAAGGGGCCTCGTAATCTTTCCTCCATTCAAGGGAACACGTCGTTCAGCCCCTTGAAAAACCGCCGACGTGGAGAGGAATTTTTTTTCCCGCCTTTCACAGACCCCTACGCCGCGCTGGAAGACACCAAGTTTTCCCTGTGAATTGTACGGCTGCCGGCGATCGTTTGCGCGACACCGATCTGAAGAAAACACCACAAAAAAAAAAGCGGTGAATCGTTGTAAAAAAAAATTATCTAGGCAAGGTGTACGAAATGTAATTTTTCGAAAGTACTTTTCTTTTTCTTTTGTGTGTGTGTCAACCAACTGTTTTATTAATGTTGAAATGTTCACAAATTTTGATTTCCGGAGGTATTTTCTCAGAGTGGTCCCAAGCACGAAACTTCACCCAACAGTTCAAATACGAATCAATTGAAAATCAAAATAATTTTCACAACGAGTAACTACATAGTTTATCCCAGATTTAGGAAAAATTTTTGGAATGCAGATTCCTCTTACGGGCGTGTGTTGCTATGTCTCGTAAAAATGAATGGAACGACGAGAATCGAAGGGAAAGACGAGAAGCTGAAAGCTTTGAAGTTACCTCGCAAGGTATTTGACTGTCCAGTAACGTGTAACGCACTGGTGTACCGTAGGCGCGTGCATTTATCTACGAGTGGGCCCCGAGTCATGAATGAAGACGACGTAATACGACCTATGGCAAGAAACCGTAGATGTGACTCCACCCTTTTCTCGCCTCTGCGCTCCCGAATATCCAAAACGTGACGGTGAATGAAACCGTAACAATTGCCGATGACACCAGGAGAATTTGTAGCGCGACATGAATGAAGAAACTCGATCGCGATCGGGGGTCGAAAGAAAAAAACGAAGATCGAGATTATTTTTCCCCATTCCTCTGTCACGCTGGTTATTTCCATTATTTTGACTAGTCTTTGTTATTTGCTAAATTAAAGTAGGAAGACAGGGGAATCAAAAATTCAATCGATTTTTTTTTTTCTTTAACTACTTGCGCTGGTAACTGATTGCGGACCATAACGAGTGACCAAACCGTATATACAATAATTCGTCGCTTTCTCTTTGAACTTCTTCTTGATAGAAATTGTTGTTATTAGTTTCGCCTATTTTGTTTTATTTAAATATATAATTTTACTTGTTATAACATGTTATGCTACAATATATAATATATAATGTGTTGTAACATAACCTATGTTATGCCTAATGTAACCTATATTCTAGTTAAATACATTGACATCTAGTGTGTTTATTGTTAAATTATATTACAGATTAAGGCTGTATTAACTTTTAAATAAAATAAAATTTTCTACAGTGTCAGAAACAGATACTACTTATAAGTATCCTTAACCATTTGCGTTTGCAACTGACTGCGGACCATAACGAGTGACCAAACCGTATACAGTAATTCGTCGCTTTCTCTTTGAACTCGTCCGTATGATATCACTGGATAGAAATTATCGAGAAGTAATAAATTTATTATTTGTTTCGTCTATTTTGTTTTACTTGAATACTTAAAACTGAGAAAATATTACAATTTTGGAACAAAAGAATTCTCGACGTGCGTGGTTAATAGAAAAATTGGCGAATTTCACAGTTTCTATTTCTATCGAAAAATATTCGTATCGTACATACGTTTCGATTCTTCGATCTTCCTTTCAACCCCTTCGACGCTCGCGTTAAACTGGAAAAATTCACCGGTCTCGAAAATAAAATATCATCGCTCGAAGACTCGAATGAAACGTAGAATCGTAGCAAGTTACCGGAGGTTAATGGAGATACGCGCAGTCGGTCTCGGATTGCTTATTTGCCCAACTAAAACATTCCTGATTCATAATATCGATCGCATCGAACCGCCTGCGGCGGTCGACTTCAACTTCCACACATCTGTTCGACGCGTGCTAACGCATCCTCCTGAATGGATTTGTCCAGGTGCTGAAAATGGTCCGGCAGATTCCAGCTTTCGATTCATTGCACCCTTTTCGCGACGTTATCGGGCTCTTCCATTCCGGTTTCCATCGGTAAATGCAAAATACTACCATTTGAATTTGAAAATAAAATTTATACATACGCGAAGACCTTTTTAACCGAATACCGATTTAACTACTAAAGAAAGAAAAAGAAGAAGAAGGCTGGAATACCGAAGTTTATAGAAGCAAAACTTCTCTCGGTTTAGAGGCGATAATTCTACATAAAAAAAAAAAATAATAATCTCCATTTATCGGCGGGATTTATCGTAAAAATAAATGTCGTGTTTAAAAAGATTTCAATAAGAATTAACGCACGCGTAAAATATTATTTTAAATATTATACCCGTTTCTATCTGCGATATTTTTATATATCATTTATTATCGTAAGTGCGATGAAATGAAATATGTGTTGGACCGCCTCGGTCCTCTTCAATTTCATCGTACACGCTTTCGAATGGTACCGGAACTACCTCCGACGACATTCCTACTTCGAATAAGTACAAACTATTTAAAGAACAAACACGACTCGACGTGAAAAGGCAACATCACCGGGTTCATCGTCCCCGAAACGATCTATCTCCACGGTGGTGATGTATCACCATCGGCAGGATCATCGCGCGGCACGAGAGAAGAGGAAAGAAGGAATTAATGGGCCAGGGACAGACAGGCAGAACCGAAGGAAAAAAGCCCGGCCAGCCTTCGGAAAGATAATACTCGGTAAACGAAATTTCAGCGAAGTATTTGCTTTTTCTGCAGATACAGTGGCGGGGATTGGAGGACCCTTCCACCCCTTGGAACCAGCAGAAGAGGGGCGGGCGAGAAAGGATCCAGACTGCAAGAGGGGTGGCGGAGGTACCGCGCAGCTGCCTGAACTCAATGTCACAGCTTTCCGACTTACAATACGAGCCGCCACAATGCATGATTTTCGCCATTGTTTGCGTCCTGGCCTGCACGCGGCTAGCACGAACGCGGATGCATTCCTGTAGCCCCAAGTGGCGTGTGCCGCCACTCCAGAAGAGCCCGACACGAGCCAATTCCTTTCTCTCTCTCTCTCTCTCTCTCTCTCTCTCTCTCTCTCTCTCTCTCTCTCTCTCTCTCTTTCTCTCCTTCTCTTCCCCCTTTTTCTGTCCGCTGTTTCTCGAGAAGCGTGACAACCCTGCTCGTTGATTCGTCTACGTCCACGCGAAACTTGTCAAGCTCGGCGAGAATTTTATCGGTATTGATCGATACTGTCATCTCTGTCCAGCGTTGAATATTGCAGGCACGAGTGTAATTACACAGAATCTTTGGTAATTATAGAGGATCTTTGGGTCAGAGTGTAGTTAGCGAAGTTGTTTCGACTGGGTTTTCGTTGGTTGCTTTGGCCTTCGGGCAGGTCACGCCGCCAACAGGAGGAACTAGAAGCGAGGCCTAACGATCGTTGTTGCAATAAAGCGAGTGTAATTAGGAATTTAGAAAATAAGTAAGATTGTAAATAAACTGGAAGTATCCAATAGGCAAGGATTAAATAAATAATAATTATAGGATCTTTAGGTAATTACACAGTTCCCCGGCGAACGACGATCGTTTCTTTTTTTTTTTTCAATCTTGCAACCTCTCTTAAATAAATAACTTGTCATTCCCTCGGTGTAAGAAGCGATTTCCAATGGAAACACTTACGTCGCTTATATAAAATAATAATCTCATTTAAAAAAATAACTTCAATGATTTCGAATATCATCTTTTTAACGTTGTAACCTGCGCGAAACTGCGAAGAGTGACTTTCCAGCTGCTTAACCAAACTGAGAGCTAACCAATTTCTTTAATTACACTCGAGAGCAGAGATGGTGGCTCGCAATAAAATTCTGTTCTCTTTAATTAACGCAAAGGCGTGTGTTTAGTTTTAAAGGGAGGACCGCGGTATCTGTTGTTCCGTCGATCGAGCACAGCCCATATGGCTTAGTGTGTTTACAAACGCGTGCGGCATTACGATGCTTAGCTATTAATTAATTGGATACGTATTTAGTATGCATAAATGTATCTTGGGGTGGTCATCGGTGCTGCGTCCGCGTTCCATATGCGACACGCACCGGGACTCTCTCTCTCTCTCTCTCTCTCTCGAATGTTTCCGATGATTGCGATGATCGTGCCATCGCTATGAACAACGGAAAGAGAGAACAGGTGGTTAATTCAATGAGTAAGGATGAGTTCTGATGTATTCACGAAATTCGCAACAGAACGATAAGAGTAAAATTTCTGTTTGTCTGAATAACGTTCATTTTCAATTATGTATTTCTGCGAGTAGTGTCACGCTTTAACGCTAGCATAAGTCAAAACGACCGATTTATAATTTTCTACGGAAATTTTATATATCTATAACAATATTTCTTTTTTTTTTTTTTAGATACTCGATTGATTTTTAATAAAATATATCAATAGAAGTTTGTATTCTTTATTGTATTATCAACTTTTTCTTGTTCTCTCTACCTCTAATGCACTTTAATTTCTTTGCTATAATTACACTTTAGTCGGTAGTTCTTGGCAAAGAGATATAATAAGAACCAAGTCTCTTGCAATATTTTAAATATTATTGTATCAATAAAGTTTCTTAAGATAATTAACACTAGCACTACCAAAATGGCCAATTTATAATTTTCTATGGAAATGTTATCTACTTTTCAACAGTATTTTTTTTTTTTTAGATACTCAAGTGATTTTTAATAAAGAAGTTTATGTTCTTTATTGTATTATTAACTTTAATTTCTTTGCTACAAATGTTACACTTTAGTCGCCGATAATGTTCTAATGTTAGTAACGTGATCTACGTTTCCAAAAAATATTTAAAGCGCGTAATTAGTTGCAATTCATCATTGTAAGGCCCTGCCCTCGTTCAAGAATACGATTTCTCTCGACTAGCCCTTGAAAGGCGTAGGTCGTTTACTGCTGGCCCTTCTCAATTCACGCCCCTCAGTTCTTCAGCTACTTCCGTATTCTCCCACAAACACCACGCGCGTTAAAATTGCCCCGAGTGAATGGAACTGCGCTGGCTATCGCAGAGAATAAAATTAGCACGTTGCACACACCATGATCAATTAAGAAAAAAACTTTCATTTCGTTTCATTAATGTTCTCAGAAGACAATGCCAGCAGCTACGTGCTTTTATCTTTTTTTGAAAGATGGATTTGAAACTTTTCATGGAAAGAAAAAAAGAAACGTTACTATGTAAAGTGAAGTATCGTGTGACGTTCGAAAACGGGAACGTCGAATCAAACGATTCAAATGTAGGTATTTAGTTCATGAATAATCTTTCCTGCGCAAATATTTGCCCTGGCGAGAGGCTCGCTATAATTGAATGCGTTATCACAGGCAAATGTTTGACAGTTACTTACAACGGTGCATCAATGTAATTACAACATATATTGGTGTAATTACCCAAAATTGCTCAACACTTGGTAAAACGATCGTTTCATAGACGCGCCTCGTGAAAACGTTTTGTTCTTTCACTGCGCGAAAGGGTGATTGTGTTTGGACAAAAGACTCGGTGATCAACCAGAAACGAGATTAAGAAAGAAACAAAATAACAAACCACCAATCTGTAATTTGTGCAAAGTCCAATTGCCAGTGGAACGTATTATTGTCCAGTGTCTGAAGTATACTGCCAACAAGTGAACACAAGTCCTTCCCAAGTCTAATCTTTATGATAAATTGTAAGATTAAGGGGACGAGACAGTTTGAAATTTTCAAAAAAGTCGATTTTTGTATTGTTTTAAATAGTAGTTCTAGAAATAAGATACAAAAAGGGAGTCCTAGAAATAAGTCCTAGAAATAAAATACAAAAAAGGTCCTAGCCTTTAAAACGACCTATTTTGGGGTATAATAATAAATCCACGGATACAGAATAATTGAATTTGCATCACTGTTTACAACTTTAAGCGATATTACAAAATAAAGTGTAAATAATGTGATTCGAATATTACTTTCGGCGAATCGAATATTAAGGGACTTGGGTTCAATTTAGTTGTGAATTGTAATGAGCCACGATATATAAGTGAAAAAAGTGAGTAAAGGATACATATGAAAAATGACGTTCTGAAACTTTAAACCTAAGCGTTTTTCTCGAAACTAGGTTTTTAGAAACGGTGTGCAAGATATCTCGGAATCTAACTAACCGATCACTGTGAAACTTGGTACGTATCTTCAGTGTAACATTTACTGTAGGTCGACGATCGAACATTTTTTAATTTTTAACAATTTCGAGAAATACAAACAAAAAACGTAGAAACTTTTGGCATAAATTCGATGTATTAAAAGCAAGTAGCTGCTATTTTCATAATTCTCACAGAAATGAAAATGTTGGATCGTCAATCTAGAGAATATTGCTTTTGCCTCTTTTGTTGCAGCTAATCCTGTTTGGCTGGAATTATGCACACCGATAGGCAATGTAAAAAGAAAGTTATGTAAAGGGGTGCCGTTAAAAAGTTAAATAAGAGGCCTCTTTTTTTCCTCTTTCAATGTTGCTTTTTATAATTCGTAATGTGTTAAAATAAACCACGAAAACTTATGTCGATCAAATATATATATATTTTTTTTTACCAGCCCTCCAAAGTATTCGTAATTTTTAGTCCTGCCCCCTTAATAGCTGCCTTAATAGTCGCTAAGAACCTAGGCGGTTGATGCTTGGCTTCAGATAATGAAAAGATTAAAAAAAAAATAAATAAATAACAAAATTATTTAAAGACACGAGGAGAAATATTTTCGAGAAATCTACGTGGCCCTCAAGATCCCCCATTCTTTTCTTATCTGGTCGAAGGTCAAATCCGTTCAGGTCACGAACCGAACAAACATACACCTTGCACTCGTATTCCCGACCCGAGGAGGACCGAGAACGCACCCTTAATCGCCTTTGTGTATATTTTCTGCCGAGCTAAGGTGAACGTCTTTGTACCCCTGTAGGAGGCGGCGTGTGTGTCACGAGGTGGCACGCGACCAAAGATACATCCCGATGAATGGACCTCCCCTTGCCTTGAGCAGGCGCAGCTCAGGCTGCTCTACAATCTCGATTCCAATACAACCTGCTTCCTTCTGACGTTTCTACGATGACGTCACGGCTCTTACGAACACACACGTCTTCGAGGAGAGACTCCCTTGCTCAAGGTGCGCGTGACGTCCTTACGAGCCGCATAGGCGTAACAGAACGGCGTGGCAATGATTCGAGAAACGACGCTCGATTTCGTTTCGAAACGAGAAGAGAAGTCTGATGGACGAGCGTTTCAGTCGTCAAGATTTTTGAATTTTAATCAACGGATTTTAAACCTCGGACTTGACGACTGAGTTCTTTAAACATTCTCTGACTCGGAGAGAGTGTCTATCATTCTGACAACTCCGTTAAAAGATAGAGCGAAACAAAAGTAAAAATCATTCGACCGATCGGATCGAGTCGAATCGAACGTGAAAAAAATATATTGCGCTGTTCGAGTGTCTCGCGGGCAAGAATGAACAAATACGTGAAGAATAACGATGACGATTAAGTAAGTACACGAATATTTCCATCGGGAGTGTCAACGAAAAAAAAGTGCTCGAAAAGCAGTGCTCCGAAGTGGGAAGTGCCTAAGCCAATGCGTTCACCCCTGCCCCTTCCGTGATCGCGGTGCGGAGCACGCCGCGAAGCCACGATGGTCTTTCCTCCGGGCGTTTCTTTTTTTTTTTCTTTTTTTTTTTTGTGCCGGTGCATTGTCGGAATCAAGTTGCAGCTGCCTGCAGAAGAGAACCCCCATACGCGCCCCCATAAGAGAGCCACGTCATACCACCTGGCCCTGTCTGCATGTGTGTACACGAGGGGGTCGCGCACCCCCTCGGAACTTTAGGTACACCGGGTACGAACTCGTCTCTCCTCTCCTTCCCCCCCTCACTCTCACTCCTCGTTCTCTGTATTCGTCTATACCACGCGTGCACGTATGTACACGCTCTTTTCTCTCGCGTCGTTCAAGCTGCTCGTGCAACGGCACGTGTGCATTTTCACACACCAGAGCACCGGCGAACGTGGACGTGCGTAGCCAGCACGCGTGCGCATCGTTCGGATCGCATCGTACCGTGAATCGTTCCGACTGGATTTGTTTTGGCACACCTAGGCGTGAAAGGGACCCAGAGATTTCTTCGCTCGAGGGAAATCCATTGGGCCTCCTCCGTGTGTGGGTATTACACGCGCGCGACGTAATGACGGTAAAATTCGAGCGCCGGGGGAGAACGAAGGGTAAGAAAGTATTATATGGGGTGGATTCTCTGCGTGGAGAGATGTTGATTATTTGATGGTTATTAACCCTCGCGTTAGCCGACACCAGCCAAGGGTCACCGTTGACCCAGAACTTGAACGTAGCGAACAAACGAAATATTTCAGAGACAGACGCACTTTTGAAACTTTTTCGCTGAAACGTTATATAAGAATAATATAAACATTGTTAGATAGCATCCTAGATACCAAAAAGTTTGATGGAAAGCAAGTGTAGCAAAGATTCATGCTATGGGTCAAAAAGTGACCCGGCTATCCGAGGGTTCAGTGATGGTATCATCGAGATATACTTCTCTTCTGCAGAGAACTCTTTTTCTCTCTTTTTTTCTCTGAATATTCATGTATTTGTCAAAATCAATTCGATATTTGGGTCACCGTTGACCCAGAACTTGAACGTAGCGAACAAACGAAATATTTCAAAGACAGACGCACTTTTGGAACTTTTTGCTGAAACGTTATATAAGAATAATATAAACATTATTAGATAGCATCCTAGATACCAAAAAGTTTGATGGAAAGCAAGTGTAGCAAAGATTCATGCTATGGGTCAAAAAGTGACCGGGCTATCCGAGGGTTAAGTGATGGTATCATCGAGATATACTTCTCTTCTGCAGAGAACTCTTTTTCTCTCTTTTTTTCTCTGAATATTCATGTATTTGTCAAAATCAATTCGATATTTGGGTCACCGTTGACCCAGAACTTGAACGTAGCGAACAA
>NW_025110178.1:249721-249960 GCF_011392965.1 Frieseomelitta varia | reverse complement strand
AGGGTTAAGTGATGGTATCATCGAGATATACTTCTCTTCTGCAGAGAACTCTTTTTCTCTCTTTTTTTCTCTGAATATTCACGTACTTGTCAAAATCAATTCGATATTTGGTTGACCCAGAACTTGAACGCAGCGAACAAGCGAAATATTTCAAAGACAGACGCACTTTTGGAACTTTTTGCTGAAACGTTATATAAGAATAACATAAACATTATTAGATAGCATCCTAGATACCAAAA
>NW_025110178.1:230331-249383 GCF_011392965.1 Frieseomelitta varia | reverse complement strand
TACTTCTCTTCTGCAGAGAACTCTTTTTCTCTCTTTTTTTCTCTGAATATTCATGTATTTGTCAAAATCAATTCGATATTTCTAAATATTAAAAAAAAAAAAGGGAAAGGGTTTATTGAAACGTGGGAAAGTGTTGCACTTCGATTAGCCGGTCGTTTCGTCGAATTGTTCCGCGATAGGGGAAGTAAGTACCAACGCGTGGCTCGCCACGTGCTACCTGATCTTATCTATGAAAATACATGAAAATAAGCTGTGCATGGCTGGCCATATCGGCACGAGGTAGAAACCATAAGCGCGTAATATGAACCGATAGGTTTTACATGCTGGTAGAAAAGAGAAAAAAAAAGAAAGAAACGATATCTATTGATGGGACACGCGTCCAACTGCATCTACTAGGTGCGTACGCTGAACGTAAATACCTGGTATCACTGGTTAACCCTCTGTTCCTGTCTAGAATTATCGAAAAATATCCGCCGTGACATTAATGCCAAAGAGATATCCGGTCTTGTCGCGAAGATTTTCAAAAATTCAACAGCTGTGGAAATTAGACTGATTATTTAGTACTGAATCCGCTCATAAAGATTCACGCTTTGATAATCGACCGCGTTAAAGAAACAACGGACATTAACACTCAAACACGCGAGTTTCACCGTGATAAAATTATTAGAACATCGATCGATTTGTCGTAAATATTTAGGATAAATGTATTTGGAACTACCTGCTACATTCGATGGACTTTTCGAACTTTATTTGATTGTCTCTCACTCCGCGGTGAACAATATTTAGGATCACTCCCTTTCTGATTTTGTCCCAACAACGCAAAGAAAAAAAAAAAAAAAAAAAAAAAAAAAAAAGAAAGGACCGAGTAAAAAAAAAAAAAAAAAAAAAAGAAAAAGAAAGGACCGAGTAAAAAAAAAAAAACGCGCAGGTGGCAACAAACTTATCAATTACGAGACGCGAAGTGTCACGAATCTATTTCCCATTGTTGCACGAACTTGCGCAACGTTTTATCTTATCGCGTTGTCGCAAGGCAGGATTCGGTGAACGATCGTGTTTGGATGTCGCGATAATTGTATTTGATCGTCGCTGATCACAGAAAGAACTGAGAGAGAGTTGCTTGATTACGTGTAACTTTCAGTTTAAACGGCCACGAGATCCGACTTTATTTCCCAACGGGTGGTTGGCGCGCGTAGAATTCTGACGCGAGGTTAAAAACAAGGTTTATTTTGACGGCGAGACCACGGTTGATCCTACGAAACCTTTCGACGCCGTGGCAGTTTGCTAATTACCACGGGCGGGCGGCGAGAGGCGCAACATTTGACACGAATCCTTATATTCTCAGATACGCTTAGGCGTCTGTTACTTTCATTTTAAAACGCACAAAATTAAAATGCCACTTTTAATGTTAATAAATATGATTAATATAGAACATAAATAAATCAAAATATGTATATGATGGGTAAATATTTTATATTTTGTTCTTTGTTTGTAGGAGAGTTCGTTGAGATGAAAATATTAGAATATTATGTAATTTACTAATTTTATAGATAGTTGTAATATCTAATTTATTATAGATAGTTGTAATATCTAATTTAATTTAATATCTAATCTAATAGTTGTAATATCTAATATCTAATTTTATAGATAGTTGATTTGAAAGTATAGCGTTGATATAAATAAAAAAGAAAAGAAATTTGTTCTTGTATTCTTACTTCTCTGCGGTTGTTTGTAGGAGTTGAGGCGAAAATATTAAAGTACTATATGTATATAATTTATAGATGGTTGATTGTGAGTGCAGCGTTGGCTTAAATAAAAACAAAATTTATTCTTGTATGAAGAGATGAAGATAGTAGATTTTATATATATATAAAGAAATATATATATTTTTATATATATATATAAAGAAATTTGTTCTTGTATTCTTACTTCTCTGCGGTTGTTTGTAGGAGTTGAGGCGAAAATATTAAAGTACTATATGTATATAATTTATAGATGGTTGATTGTAGGTATGTAAGATGAAGTTAAACGTAAACGAAAATGATAAAGACAACATTATTCGATACTCATACGGATGAAAATAACGAAAGAAGAGAAAAGAAACCTCGATTTAGGCAGCAATCTGTTCCGATCGGTTTAACACGCGCGAGTATTCCTACGCATCTGTGCGTGAGCTGTTCGTGCGTCGGTTCACGAACGGTGAATAACAAAAGCACGACATATTTAACGCGTACATGTGCATCTTCGTTCCTGGAGAATACCGTACGTACGTATACGTATGTACATATGAACGCGGCATAACGGCGCCAATCGAGTGAAGCGTGCCTATTCGTAGCGCGTGCACGCTCAACCGTAATGGATGTGCGGTTCGGGTAACGCGTAACGCAGAACGCGATCTAGTGTGCTCGAGATTTCAGCGTAGGGACCGTGGAGTCGCTTGGGGTGCGATGAAAGAGGAGCGGAAATTGAAATGCGGAGTCAAAAGTCGGCAAATACTGACCCCGCAGTTTATTACGCTTTTATAAGGATTACTTAGGGCGGACAATAGCGAAGAGTTGCCGAGCTGCAATCCCCGCGAGATGGAATTTTCGTAAAATTTAAGGAAAAAGTCAGAAGAAGAGGCGAGCTGACAAGAAAGTCATTTTATTATATTTAGTATACGTCCATTGATTTCTACGAGTCTGATGACTGAAAATGTATAAAGAACCGCCGATGCTGTTTGAACTTTTGATGGAAGAATAAATTAATAAAAGGGGTCAGGACAGTATGAAAAGTTTCGAAAAAATCGATTTCGTTTTTTTTTTCTTCTGTTTCAAACAGCAGTTTGAAGTCTAGGACAGTTTGAAATTTTCAAAAAATCGATTTCGTTTTTTTTTTTTTCTGTTTTAAATAGCAGTTTGAAGTCGTAGAAATAAGATACGAAAAAGGTCCTAGCCGTTTTAAAACGACTTATTTTGGGGTATAATAATAAATCCGCGGATACTAGAATAATTGAATTTGCATCAACTGTTTACAACTTTAAGCGGTATTATAAAGTGTAAATCGTGTGATTCGAATATTACTTTTGGCGAATCGAATGTCAGGGGACTTGGATTCAATTTGGTTGTGAATTGTAAGAACTGTGAGCCACGATGTATAAGTAAAAAAAAGTAAGTAAAGGATACATATGAAAAATGACGTTCTGAAACTTTAAACGCGCTTTTCTCGAAACTAGTTATACAAATATTTACGTAGCTTTTTTTAATAGATCGAAAATTCTTCGACTCGTTTTTTTACTCGGTTAATAGAATCACATGGACGCGAGTACGATGTGTCGCTAGTTATGGGAGGTCGTTGGAAGCTCCCTACGCAGGGAGTATATACCCACTTACACATCTGTCCACCAGCATCCCTCGGTAAATACGGCTGTAGAACGCATGGAACACGAACAACGGGGATGTTAGAAGTCCCATCATTGACCACATGCCGAGCGTGTCTGGCCACTGGTACCAGTAATGAACGGAAACGAGAAGAATACGACACTGCGAGATCTTAATCGCAGATTACACGTACCAACAAAAGAGAAAATTGATATCGTAACTCATCAATCGACATCCGAATTTTTTTTATCTACGGCGTCGATTTTTATTCGTAATTATACGTTCATATGAATACGTATTACATTAATTACTTCTATTAATTTTTCAATACGTGGTGAAAGAATGAAAGAAGAATGAGAGGAAAAGAAAAGTAGTGATAAATATAATAATTTTAAATCTTAATATATAAATATATTAAGTATAACGCGTGAGTATACCTAAAAACGTTCTTTCACGAATAATATCTTGGGATAATAATATATTTATAAATATTAATACATTTAAAAAATATTAATATAATTAATATTATTCTAAATATTATTATTAAATATTAAATATTAAATATAAATATTATAATAATATTATATAATTAGTATTATTATAATATTAATTATATTTAATATAATTAATATTGTATTATAATTAATATATTAATATATTTAAAAATAAATATGAAAATAAATAAAAATGCCTTTTTGTATAAATCCGTATTGTAATTCCTATTACAGTTGCATTAAGTTCATTCAATTAAACGATAATGTGATTGTGTCACGGTGTCTTGAATAAAGTGGAAAATTTCTTCTCCATTCATTTGTAACAACGAGTTTGATTAAATAATTTAGTCAGATTCGCTAGAGCATAAATTTAATAAAATTCGGAATGCACATGCCTGAATGACAGATACTGAAACTCCTAAGAATCAATATATTTCGAATAACAATTGCCAACAGTAATATTCACCCAACGGTAATATTCATAAACGACGCAACAATCTGATATTACACGTCGTACTCCATCACAGAGAGTTCCAAGACTCCTCCAAGTGAGTGTTCGAACTCGCCTCTCATGAAATACAAATGTCGTTCTCATTCTCGTGAGCTAGAGATTCTCCAAGACTCGCCACCAGCGTTTCCTATCACGTCGAATAATTGATGTCGCTGATATTCACAGAGTAATTTGAAATAGCCCGCAGAATATGGGTCGCAGCGGGAATCCACATAACCGATTCTCATTCTATCTTTGGGAGAAAATACCGGGTTCGGCCAACCTGCGAACCGGCTTCGGTAGAAGGAGCTCTCTCGCTCGTTCAGACACTTCTAAACCCATATTAGCCCGTACGGGGGTAGATACTTCCAAAGGTGACTCGGAATTTTTTTCTTTTTTTTTTTTTCGGAGATCTCCGAGTGCCCATATTCCCGACTCGAAGATGCATAGATATACGGGTTTCAATTTATACAATACGGCTTGTCACACGAAACGTCTGGAGAAACCGTTCCGACTGAACTGTAGGATCCAATTTATGCGTTCCTATTGGATTCCAACGGAATTCTTTTATTACCAGTTCGACTACCAGCATCGCTTTCGAAAGAGGTTCTGACAAGCGCTGTTCAAGCGCCTAAAATTGGGGGGCAGACTGTTTCAAATATGCAGGATAACTTATCTAACCACCGCTCTGTATGTACGTGAATTTGAACGATTCCTCTCGCGCGATGAATTTATTTTAAAATCGGGTAATCCTATCTTTCAAGCGTATCATTAAATATGCGTTATCGCGGGATGTTCCAGCGAGAGTTCGTTCAATATTTAGCAGACAATGATGGTAGACATCTATAAGGTAGATAGACTGGGATAATCAAATTTAGAGTAATGCTATTTAAGTAGTGGAACACGCATCTTTCCTTCTGATTATTTTATGCTCAAAGATAATGAAAAATGTAGTATACTACATATATATATATATATATATATATATATATATATGTACCTATGTGTGTGTGTGTGTGTATGAAATATTTTATATAAATTCACATAAAATATGCTGTCATTGTTTTGTAAAAAAAAAAAGAAAAGTCACGTCATTTTCTGCGAAAGATACAAAAGTTATTAAAAATGTTGAGCACGTCTTGTAAATATAGCACTTTTTTTTTTTAGAAGAAACGTTATTATTCATTAAAAGTTCGTTTCAAAAGAGACGCTAATATTTTATGCGAGAGCCTTGAATCCTTACGCCACGGGGGGAAACTGTGATATTCGCAACAACCTTTGATATTTCACACGCAATATAAAAAATATTTCCTCCCCTGGGGGTGAGTAAGAATATAACAAGAATTCGCGCCCTCTCCCCGTTGAAAATCGTCGATTTTCAAGCGCCGCGGAGATTAAGCTTCAAGACAGCCATCTATTTCCAAGCAATTTCCAATCGACGACAAACTTTATTTTCGAAAAGTTGCAGCCGCGTCGCGTCGTGATAAATCAGCGAGAAATTGCAATCACGCGAACCGCCGTTAGACCGGGCAGGTCTCCTATCGTTTATTAACAGGAGGCAAAGTGAAACAGAAAAAAAAAAAAAGAAACGAAAAAAAAAAAAAAGGAAAGAAATTAATTATATTCGTATCAGGCGTATCGTCTGGACACCGACAAACGTCCGAGAGCTGCGAGGAAAAGACCGTGAAAAATGTCGGTAGGTTAATATCTCGTAATTGTCTCATGACGAGGCAAAGGGGCAATCGTGTCGTGAAATGGCTGGTTATTAACATCAAGTTATTTCGGGAGGCGAGGTATTAATAATTATCCTTTCTTCCCGTTTCATCCTTTGCTCCCTCCTCTCCCCCTTTCATTTCGTCTCATCATTGTCTCCCGCTCCTTCTCCCAAAAAATTAAACAAGCCGCCATAGACGACGAACGACAACGTCCTCCTCTCATAAAACTCTTCAAGTGCTTCGCTAAAGAACCGTTATCAACCGTTCTCGCGCAAAGGAAGAAAACCCCCGTAACATCGGCGTTCTCCTACTCTGCCACGTTATACCCTCCCAATATAAGATCCTCCGGTTTAATTTCTGACTAGATAACTACGGCCGGCTATACGCCGATCTAATTGCAATTAAAATTCCGGGCGAAATGAACTTTTAATCGGCGGATTATTAATACATCGGCGTATACCTACCGAGTTTCTACCTCGGGGGCATTCTTCACTTCGGTTCTCGCAGAATGCTGCTACCACTACAACAATTTCCATCGATGCCCCCCTCCCCCGCCCCCCGTTGCTTCCTGCCGTATCAGTCAGGCAAACTAGTCGGCTGATCAAATAATTACGACACCCCGTGTAACTTTTGGAATCTTTCTTTCTCAAGACACGCCTAAATATTCCTCCGTACTTAGATCTTTAGAGTTCCGATCGGTTGAGCCTGAACTAATTAGACTAGCCGATCGACTTTTCGAAAAAAACAGTTTCTCTAGTCGACAAAGAGGAATTAGCAAGCGATACTTGGACAGTGCTAGAAGATTGGAAACTGAAACTAAGATTGGACGACAGAGTTGGAAAAAAATAAAAGAATACTGCAAAGAATACTGCGATTCTCACGGTTACTGTTTGCACCCTCTCCCCTCCTATCAGCAAGGTGAACTCGCGGATGAGGACAGTGGTATAAAACCAGTAACGAGCGTTACGGCAAAAAGGGAGAAGGGAGGAGGGGGGAAAAAGAAAGGAGAGAAAGTAAATATAATATTTATCCAGATCCTAATTATGAGCCACGAGGTATTAAATGAAGCCCTTGCCTCTACCCCCCGGTAGTAATGGCACTTGTACGGTGTCCTATAGTGGATTACTTTACCATAGTACCTATATGCCGATATCCAGAGCAGCTGTCCGGAAGAGCGACCCCGACACTTCCTTCCTGGATGCCTCCTGCCTATCTACTTTATACGGTGTCCCTGTCCTACGCTCTCGAACCCGCACGAATGCTGCGAACGATATTCGTCACCGATACGTCTCCTCTCGTCTACTCTTTTTTTTTTATTTTTTTTATTTTCACTCTCCTCTTTCTCTTTCTCTTTCTCTACGCGTTCCCTCTTTATCCTGTTAAGTGGTCAGGACAGTTTGAAATTTCCAAAAAATCGATTTTTTTTTTTGTTTGTTTTAAATAGTAGCTTGAGGTCTTAGAAATGGAATATGAAAAAGCTTCTAGCCTTTAAAACGACCTATTTTGGGGTATAATAATAAATCCGCGGATACTAGAATAATAATTGAATTTGCATCACTGTTTACAACTTTAAGCGGTATTATAAAGTGTAGATCGTGTGATTTGAATATCACTTTTGGTGAATCGAATATTAGGAGACTTGGATTCAATTTTGTTGAGAATTGTACATATGAAAGATGACGTTCTGAAACTTTAAACCTAAGCGTTTTTCTCGAAACTAGGGTTTTTAGAAACGGCGTGCAAAATATCTCGGAATCTAACCAACCGATCACTATAGATCGACGATCGAACATTTTTTAATTTTTAACAATTTCGAAAAATACAAACAAAAAAACGCAGAAACTTTTGGCATAAATTCGATGCATAAAAAACAAATAGCTATTTTCATCATTTCCACAGAAATGAAAATGTTGGATCGTCAATCCCTAGAGAATATTGCTTACTTTTGAACTTTTTTTGCCTTTTTGTTGCAGCTAATCCTGTTTGACTGATACCATGCACACCGATAGGCAATGTAAAAAAAAGTTATGTAAAAGAATGCCGTCAAAGAATTAAATAAGAGCCCTCTTTTTTCTCTCTTTCAATGTTGCTTTTTATAGTTCGTAATGTGTTAGAATAAACCACGAAAGCTCATGTCAATATGTACTTTTTTTTTACTAGCCCTCTGAAGTATTCGTAATTTTTAAGCTCGTCAAAGTTGCGCTGGAGTAACGTGCCACGCACGTCGAGAATTTTTTGTCCCAAAAAATTGCAATATTTCCACAGCTTTAAGTATATTTAAGGTATAACCCAGGCAAAACAAACGATAACCTTATTACATCTCAATAATTTCTATCCAGCGGGTATCGTACCGGCGAGTTCAAAATGAAAGCGACGAATTATTGTATACGGTTCGGGTCGCTCGTTATGGTCCGCAATCGGTTGCCAGCGCGCGTGGTCAAAAACGAAGGACGAGTTACCAGAGTGGTTCAACGACGAACCTCACGACGTCAGTGTTTCATTTGCTGAAACGTTTTTCACTTTGTCGAGGAGAAGTGAAGGGAGTGAGGGAGAGAATCTTGGAAAAATTCTACATTCCGCAGAGATATTCTGTACGCGAGAACAGGGCTCGTAGTCGTGAAATGGGAAGAACGAAATTTTTTAAACAGAGTATCGTATTTCCGCGGATCAAGTTCTGATTCCTTGTAACAAGGTACAACACAGGGAAAGAGGATATTTTATTTGACGTTGTAATACGCCCCGTATTAACCCGAGGAGGGGCGCAGCGAAATGACAAAGATATTGTATCAAACTGTGAAACAAAAATCATTCCGCGACCGGTTGAAAACGTTGGTGCGCGAATTCGTGTCACACAGGGAAAGCCAAGTTCCCATAAACTATAGAGAGTAAAAACCATAAACTCATCCGAGCTTCCTCCCACCTGTGCGAGGTACACCCCCCTGTTAAACCGTGCATTGTACACGATCATCCCTCTTTTTGTCGCGAACCGTGGGAAGAATGCACATTTGTTCATCGATTGTTTGTCTTCGAAAATTATATATATATAGTATAAATCTGTCCATCTGTCCAAATTTTAAAAGTTCAATGTTTTTTCGAGATCAGTGAAAAGCTGAATTTAATTTAACTGGGGTCTGGCGAGGTTTATGTCTATCTCTAGTCCACATCTTAAATTCTTCCGTAGATTCTTAGAAAGCTTCTTTTTAAGCACGATGCAGCTGCACGGATTCCACGTTATTTAATAAGACTTCTTTGTCTGTTAATTAAACGTCGCTGACGAGCTGACCGCTTTGATCAAATTCCTTTCTTTCTTTTCTTTTTTCAAATAATTCTAGCAATTTGGTAGATGACGTCTTACAATTAGATTCTCTTACCTTGAAATTCTAGATACGATTAACGTGTCGCGTGACACACCACGGATGAAAATTTCTCAAAGAGAATACGCTATTTCCAGAAGCGTGTCTCACGTTCGTGCAAATCGTCAATCGGACTAATTTAATTTGAACACAAACGAAATAAGTTCTAACAACTTGAAGTACATTCCGTTTCTTTTAGAAAATGAAAATTGATAACAAAGTGGGGAGTCGAGGTAACAATGCGAGTCGCATGAATCCTCTGAGAAAAGGGCAAATCAAACGTATCGTGCAACGAATAGATAAATTCACTTTACCTCGCGATTTGTAGTTCCAACTTCAATTCGATCGACTTGAAAATCGAATGGCAAATAAATGTCGTGGCGAGTTTATACGCGGGTATATAAACTGCTGGTGGACGTGCAATTCATAAATCTTGACGACACGTAACTTCCTCTGCTGATCGATAAAACGAAATTGCGTACTCGGTAAGACACGCCGCATCCTGGCACGTGCCAACAGGGATCCCTTTAAGTGTTTCCTCCTTGCACAACCACCACGCACATACATAGTCCACGTATATTTGATACAAGAGAGAACCCAGGTAGTAGACAGACATAATTTCGTACCAGATGCATCTTAAAGCTATAGTGTTTCCTACAGACCACCGGCTGGGTGTCGATACCTTCCGCACGTGCCATTACTCCTATGACTTGATCAGAAAAAAAAAATTGCCACCGGCGAGTTAGGTGTCTTGTATCAACAAGATAGCTCACACAATCGTAGGGAATTTTTAAGTAAAATTGATAACGCAACGTAATCGCGCGAGTGTGTAAATAATTGTTTTTGGTTACTATGTATCTATAGTACTATTATATTAAATTATATTAAATAATGTTATATTATTATATAATAATATTATTTAATATTAATATATTAAATAATATATTAATCTATAGTATGATTATGTATCTATAGTACTATTATATTAAATTATATTAAATTATAATATATAATTATAGTGCTATTATATTATATTATATTATATTAAATTATTGATACAGAGCTAAATATTACTGTTAAATCTAGTTACAAGATTTGGTTTTGGTTACATTTTAATTCCGATTTAAGAAACACTAATTAATTTTTTTTTTTTTATTGATTTAAAGTCCCCACAATCGCAGGGAATTTTAAGTAAAATTGATAACGCAACGTAATGACGCGAATGTGTAAATAATTATTTTTGATTGCTATATGTATCTATAGTACTATATATATTAAATTAATATGATATATATTATGTTAAATTAAATTGTTGATACAGAGCTAAATATTACTGCTAAATCTAGTTACAAGATTTGGTGATGTGAATTTTCTTACATTTTAATTCCGATTTAATAAATACTAATTAATTTTTTTTTTATTGATTTAAAGTCCCCACAATCGCAGGGAATTTTAAGTAAAATTGATAACGCAACGTAATGACGCGAGTGTGTAAATATTTATTTTTGATTGTTATATGTATCTATAGTACTATATATACTAAATTAATATGATACATATGTTATATTAAATTAAATTGTTGATACAGAGCTAAATATTACTGCTAAATCTAGTTACAAGATTTAGTGATGTGAATTTTCTTACATTTTAATTCCGAGTTAACAAATACTAATTAATTTTTTTTTTTATTGATTTAAAGTCCCCACAATCGCAAAGAATTTTAAGTAAAATTGATAACGCAACGTAATGACGCGAGTGTGTAAATAATTATTTCTGATTGCTATATGTATCTATATATAATTGTTGATATAGAGCTAAATATTATCTAGTATAATCTAGTTACAAGATTTAGTAATATGAATTTTTTTGATCTAAATGTTCGACGAAGTTAGCTCTAAGGCTAATGAAATTTGTATGTATAGCTACTTTACATAACATTCACAGCAAATTGATATTTCTTTTTTAATTGTGGCTGCCAAATGACTGTGTATTATCTCTTTGTAGATATACCAAGGTGTATTACATATATGTATTACATACTTGAAGAATTTCGATGCTCGAGTTGCTGGCTGTACTTCGCAATTGAATGCTACAGTATAAACTGACATTAACATAGTTTGTTTTAATCGTGAATACCATAATACGTCTGTTTGGTTTTGACCTTTAAAATCTATATTCAGGGGATATTTGATGGAATCACTTTGAATTGTCGAGCCATTAATGAAATAGAAAATTACGAAACGTAAGGAATAGTTTTCAAAAAACGGCGCAAAATCTGACGAAATATCTCGTCGCATCGTTCGAAATTGAACTGACGTTGAAAAGAGGTTTCTAAAAATTTCGGAGAGCTTCTCAGATGAACTCGTTTCGCGGGAATATTCTGTACGCGAACGATACGCCCCGTGATAGTTACACTAGTTGAAACATTATCTTCGGCGGCAATCCGGTAGATTAATCCTTAATGCAGCTCCCTCACGACGACGTACGACCGCGCAATTAAGCAAGTCTCAGATGAAAATTACCGGCGTGACCACTCGATAGAAATCTTATTACGTACACTTTGCACGTATACTGTCGTCTAGCACGAAGGCTCTCCACGATGATTGCTTCGTGAGAACTAACGCGAGCTTGTTTCGCATTAATCGAATCCATAACCAGAAATTCTGCGTCTCTTAATCCTGCAGTTGGTAATCGAGTTACCAATACGAGAGCGTCGCGTGCGAGTAAACAAAATGAATTAAAGAAGAAGACAAAAAGGCGGAAGAAATTTCAAATGGGCACAAAAGGCGAAAGTAGATTAGAACAGATGGAAGGGAGGAGGAAACCTTACAAAAAATTTCTTTCGAAACCCGAAGAAGTTTCCACGGTTAAAGTAGCACACACAACTGGAACACAAACGCTTGGGAATATTTGATACGAAGTACAGAACCGAGAGATAAATATTAATAATACGATTAATCTTCAAAGGACGAGGGTATTTAAATCCCCCTTCGCTAATAAACAGATTTAAATCGCCAGGCGAAGTTTAATTTCACACGTTTTCACGTAAATTATTGTTGGTTCCTATGTTTTCAAAGTTAATCAAAATCGAACAAAGACTACGTTATTTTGCAATAAAATTTGTTATAATTTATTTGCAATGATTCGGCTTTCTCAGATATTATTTTCTCAGATATCTATTATATAGGTGTCGATATATCGGACGTTAGTACTTAGAGGGTTAAATAAAGAACTTATAGAAGACAGAATGTATCGAACAACAGAGCTCGGTAATTGGAAACACAACGTGTAGTAAAGTGTCGCAGAATCCTTAGCAGACTGTCATTCACGCGTCACTCGCGTAAAAGAAGAAGAGAAGGAGGTGCCTCTGTTCCTGCACCCTTCGTTTGCGTAACTGTGCGTAACAACCGGGCACAATGGGGGCTCAGAAGTCATTGATCATCTCTAAAAACCTACGCGACAACGTTATGTTCAGCTGGCGAGGCAATAACAAAGTAACAAAATGCGAGACGTTAATTGCACCTGACGAAGTAAGAAACAACGAAGCACGCATGCTCCGTGTCGAGCCAGAGCAAAGAAACAAAAAACGCGCGACTCTTGAAAAGCATTCTTGTAAACACCAATTTTATACACGTATCGCGAATCACCACCCGTCCTACATACTACGGTCTTTTAATCTAGGATCTGACCAGCGTAGCATGCACGAGACACGACCGCGTCCATGCTGTAAATGTTACACCGTGTCGCTGGTAAATGATTGCCAGAAAATTGCAGTTTCCGATAGGGCAGTCGCAGCTCCGATCGTTTTCCTTTTTCTCTTATCGTCCTTTAGAAGTCTGCCTTTCCTTTCCTCCGCTAGATCGGCAGATACTCTCGAAGTTTTCTAACTGGCGATTACGAAACCGCTTCGCTTGGCACGCCACGGTACTTTGGACCACCGTCTTCACGGTACAAAAAAATGGTCGAGCTTCGCTCTAGAAAGTTTTTTCCTTTCCGCAAGTCTACCGATTCATACGTGGATACATCGGCGTTTAATTAAGGGGAGTATTCTGGTAAATCAACTTCTTTTTTTTTTCATATTTTCTCAAAATATATGCTTTCGAAAGTGTCCGTGCAAAAGGATTTGTTTGAATTCGTAAAATTAGCAAAGTTGTAGATGTTTAAAGGAAACGGTGTACTGCTCGCGATGTAAGTATGAATATTTTTGTACAACGGGTAACAAAAACTTCAAATGTGTTTTTCTTAAAAAATAGTTTATTTTATGACATTCTGATTTATTTTTATATTATTACTATTATTATTTTATAATACTCTATTTTTTGTACTGCCCGATTGATTGTAAGTATGAATATTTTTGTACAACGGGTAACACAAACTTCAAATGTGTCTTTCTCAAAAATATTTTATTTTACGATATTATTATTCATTTTTATATTATTATTATTTTATAATATTCTATTTTCTCTACTGCCCGATTGATCGTAAGTATGAATATTTTTGTACAACGATTAACAGAAACTTCAAATGTGTTCTTCTCAAAAAAATATTTTATTTTACGATATTATTATTCATTTTTATATTATTATTATTATTTTATAATATTCTATTTTCTGTACTGCCCGATTGATTGTAAGTATGAATATTTTTGTACAACGGGTGACACAAACTTCAAATGTGTTTTTCTTAAAAAATACTTTAGTTTATGATATTATTATTTATTTTTATATTATTATTATTTTATAATATTCTATTTTCTCTACTGCCCGATTGATTGTAAGTATGAATATTTTTGTACAACGGTTAACAGAAACTTCAAATGTGTTCTTCTCAAAAAAATATTTTATTTTACGATATTATTATTTATTTTTATATTATTATTATTTTATAATATTCTATTTTTTCTACTGCCCGATTGATCTGAATATTTTTTTACAACGGGTAACAGAAACTTCAAATATGTTTTCTCAAATCCATATTCTTTAAACTGACTGACGGAATATCTCGCGTTTTAGTTGATCGATTGATTTGAAATTTGCAGATCTTCACCGGATGTACCTTTATCGCATGAACCACGGATTTCAAAATCTGATGTTTTTTGGTATTTTTTTTTACCACCCAAAAGACAAAAAGCACAAGGAAAAGCGATATTTAAACTTCAAAGTGCTGCCATTTTTTTAATTTTCGAAATTTCGTTGTTTTCGTGATTCGTGCGATAGCCACATTTATACTAATTAAGATGCATTTCCGTTCTTTAGTTTCAAATAACCAGATGGACCGGAATCACGTCAGCCATTCGAACCCGTTTTTAAAAACATCCTTTACCTAAGGCTATACAATTTCCACAAATTTCATTAATTTCGTTAAAAAGAAAAAATTGTAAATACTCTTTAAGTATGAATAAATCTGTGTGCGAAAACTGCGTATCAAAATGTATCATGGTTTCCTTAGAAAAAAAAATCCCCAAAAAAGTCGATTTTTTTCAAGCCGTATTACCAGAATACCTCCTTAAATTCTGTGAAATCTGACGTGGAATATTGATTCACCGACACAAAACACCAAATCAAACGAAAATTGTTCAGAATTTTCTCGATAAATGCGACTTATAGTCGACACTGTACGGTAGCTAAATGTTCCACGACGAAGGGAATAAAAAAGCGATTCGAGCTGAGATTCGTTCAAAGTACGTTTAATCGGGACCGCGGATCTGCTTGTAAAAATTTTACTCGAACCACATGAAAGTTCCATGGGCGAGTTTATGCTTTGGTTGATCGCATGCTCGGCCAACCCGACAGCGACAGTTTTACGGTACTTTATACTTGGCGTGAAGTTATCGTTAATTGCTTATTACAATGCAACGCTCGGTCGTGTTTTTTGTAGATGAAATTCGCAGAATCGCACGGCACGAGATTTCTAGCTTCATTTTGTTTTTTACCTTTTTCTTTCTTTTTTTTTTTTTTTTTNTTTTTTTACGGACCATACAGATTAAAATTGCTCGCGAAAATGAAATTAATCATCGTCAGTTCTTCGTTGAAACGCCTCGCGACGCGTTAACCTTGCAAGAAAATGCACATGGATTTTCCCCATTTGTCTTTTATCGCGAGAGCAATTTGTAAATTGTAAACGATTAAATTCGAGAGCATAGCAATAATAATAACCTTGTGGGGAGGGCAACGATCACGATGAAAAGGGAACGAAATTTCGCGGTGAGAGTTTACGTTGAAATTCTCACAGTAAAGTTATACATTATTGACAAGCGTTTAATTGGTTCCACGGAAAATTACAGACCTCGAGCCGTACTATTTCTCCTGCGTTTGTATTACTGGAATCGAACGTCATATGGCGTGGTTACACAAGGGTTACAGACATTATCATTTGCACTACCGTGCAAACTTTCACAGTATAATTTAAAATCGTTGCATTCTTTTTTTTTTTTTCTTTTTCCTTTTTTCCCTTTCTCCTCCTTTCTAAAATTTCATGCGAAATATTTCGCATGAAATTGGTGAAAACGATCACGTGTAATGAAAAATAAAGATGCAAAAAAAAAAAAGAGAGAAAAAGAGAGCTGCAAGTAATATCTATAATGAGAAGCGAACGATGGAAAGGGCCGGTTCCTTTCACAGATAGGACAAGCGCGCTTGTGCGTGTACACTCGTACGCCAGGAATCGTATCACGTTTTTTCTGATTTATTATGTCGCGCGGCATTCATCGAATTGAATAATGCCTTTTACACGAGGCAGGGCAGAACGCGCGTCATTATACAAGCGAAGGAGATGCGAAAGGGATTGGCGAGCGTTCGAAAGGGCCCACCTGTTGCAACCGCCGCGCTCTCCACCAGCTTAGCACGCTGATCACCGCGCGCGACCCTGTTCAAGTTCTATCAATTTCCACGGGGGAAATCTGCTGTGCGTCGCAACTGTTGAGCCTAGGTCTACGCACACCTGACGAAGCCCAGTGTCAATTAAACGAGGAGAGGGCGTGCGAACGGTCGATTTGCAAGATGGGTGGCACAACTCGGAAAAATTCATTTTTTTTTCTTTTTATGTGTGTGTGTGTGTGTGTGTGACACAGAATTATCAATAGTTAATTTAATTAGAGACTCTCCAAGTCTCCTCTGACTGCGAATGAGTCGAATGAGTCGAGCTAATACTACCCCACTTCTCAATTAATTTCGCGATATTTTTAATAAAGTGAAAATAGAAATGAACTATCGATTTGTTTACTATTTTTTAAAACATGCAACGTCTAAAATACACTCTGTTATTCGTCTCGAGTTATATCCTAATGGTAATCGATTCCTCCGACAATAATGCATCATCCTTTTTCTAGCTTACAATTTTATCGATAAAATTGCGATTGTAAACAAAATTTAACAACAAAATTGTCCAATCGATCGAGTTATAAATATTTATAACATTTATAAATAATAGATGGTGAAAGTAAACCCTGTGTAAAGTACAACACGATCACACGGACAAGCAACAATGTTAGATCGAAGACCGTAGCAATTTACATGCACCGGTAACAGCACTTGTAGTGGAGCACCTTTGTAATTTCCATGGGTTCCGAAACAACGCTAACAATAGTGTTCGCGATACGGATAGGGCTACTTGTCGAACAAAAAGGCCACTTCGGTTCGACGAGTGGACGTCTGTGCTTTTCTCTTTTTTCTCTTTTTTTTTTTTTTTCGCCTGTGATCACCACCTGTTCGTGGGAAATATTATTGGCATCGCCATGAAAATGCTATGTTAACGAATCCATAGAAATTGACCTAGCAACAGTACGGTGAGATGTGACATATCCTGACAATTTTCAGAGCAGTCGTTTTCAAAAAACTTTAGACACAGTCATTTATATATATATATTTGACCAATGGTTCGAAATTATACTTAAAGAGCATTCATCGCCCTTCCAGTTTTTAACGCGCGTTTTTATCATATTTCTCAATTGTTTGGTTACTTCAATTCTGATAATCCCATCAACAGCATGCGCATTATCGCATGAATCAATAGCGTGATTCCTGGCAATTGGTCAATTCAGTTATTTTCACGCGACACACGTTGAAAACGACGACTAAATCCGATATCCAGACTAAGTCTAATATCCCCGGTAAATTATTGATACAAACTGCGCTTCATATTTTAAGCGGTGTAATAAAACCGTGCGACCCTGTTTCAAAAATACCACGCTCAAAGGTTAAATTTCAAAAAATATTGGGAAACTTCACTTTATACTTTTAACTTCAAATCAGAATGAAATCTTTTCGAGAATTGTTCTTTCATGTCAATTATGTTTTGTTGTTGCGACCTTGTTTCAAAAATACCACCCTCAAAGGGTAAAGTTCAAAAAATATTAGGAAACTTCACGTCATACTTTTGACTTCAAATCAAAATGAAATCTTTTCGAGAACTATTCTTTCATGTCAATTATGCTTTGCTATAACGACCCTGTTTCAAGAATACTACCCTCAAAGGGTAAGTGTAAGATTTCAGAAAATATTGAAAAAGTTCACGTCATACTTTTAACTTCAAATCAGAATGAAATCTTTTCGAGAATTGTTCTTTTATGTCGATTATGCTTTGCTATAAAGACGCTATTTCAAGAATACTACCCTCAAAGGGTAAATTTCAAAAAATATTGAAAAACTTCACGTCATACTTTTAACTTCAAATCAAAATAAAATTTTCTCGAGAAGTTTTTTCATGTCAATTATGCTTTTCTATAGCGACCCTATTTCAAGAAAACTACCCTCAAAGAGTAAGTGTAAGATTTCAGAAAATATTGAAAAAGTTCACATCATATTTTTCACTTCAAATTGGGAAAAAATCTTTTTGAATTAGAATTGTTCTTTCGTGTCAGTTATGTTTCGCTGTTGGATCTCAATGTCGTTTCTAAATTCATATATTATACACGTAAAGTTATTTTCTTCCGGCTTTGAGAATTGAAACGTCGAATGTGAGAGACGATCGGTCGATGTCTTCTGTCTGTTCGAATCAATTTCGTTTATTATCATCGATCCGGCTCGGCAGACGCTTTATGGAATTTGAACGTAATTAACTTCTGGATATTATTTGACCACGAGGAACGATAGATTTATAGATTTCGATTAAAACAGTAACCGTGAATGGTTGTGGCCAAACTAGTTTTTTACTCCATTGAGACGTAAGAAGAATAGAGGACGATATATTGGGAAAACAGATGTTCGAATGACTTGCAAACGCACATTTTCTATTTTTATATGTCTAACTTTTTCAATATAAAGACATACCTACCTAGAATTGTATAGGTACTAGTAGATTTCAGATATCTTACGTACAGTTTCTTCCAAAAAGTTTGATCTTTTTTTTTATTGTATAAAGTCCGATATAAAGAAATTTAGCCTTGTACGAATTTTTTTTCAAGCTAAATACATTAGGTAGCCGATTTTATCCCTACTCAGTTCAGTTTTGCGGAATTTCAATTAAATTAAATTTTACTTCAATAAAAATTAACAATATATATTCTACTATAAAAGTTCGTTCCTACTATTATACCTATAATAAAAATTATATATTAACAGCTCAATTATGCTAATTTATATTATACTATTATATATTAAAAAGTATAACAAAGTTATTCTACTATAAAAGTTCGTTCCTACTATTAT
>NW_025110178.1:62804-230294 GCF_011392965.1 Frieseomelitta varia | reverse complement strand
TATGCTAATTTATATTATGCCATTATATATTAAAAAGTATAACAAGGTTATTCTACTATAAAAGTTCGTTCCTACTATTATACCTATAATAAAAATTATATATTAACAGCTCAATTATGCTAATTTATATTATACTATTATATATTAAAAAGTATAACAAAGTTATTCTACTATAAAAGTTCGTTCCTACTATTATTATACCTATAATAAAAATTATATATTAACAGCTCAATTATGCTAATTATATATTAAAAAGTACAAAATGACAATTTTTCAAATTTTTCTCACCCATAATTATGCTATGATACAGATACGTTCTTTTCTGTTCGTTTCACGCAGCGAAAGGTTACGTCTGGCTGCTTTATATTGAATCGAAAGAGGAAGAAGGAAAAGGCAGAAATGTCCAGATGCGGTCGTATCGAAAGTAGCCGCATCAATAACGCCTATTCCATTTCCTAGCGTGACTGGAGATTTCGTATGCGACTGGCACCCTTTCGGGGCGAGTGTTTGCCTGTGGCTTAACGTCGGAGAAGGAGGTTAAAGAAGAGAGACGAAATTATTGCCTGGTGGGTAGTAAAATGCGGTGTAATGATGCCCCGCCGCGGGCATACTTAGCTAATTAAATCGTATAGGATACCTACTACTCGTATCGAGATTGGGTTACATCGGGGCATGCGAGTCGAGAGAAATCCTTCGAGGATTACACACATCTGAATAAATGTACGCGTTAGCCAAGTTACCCATTAAAGAGTGTTCTTGCTTATTATAAGAGCGTCATACTTACTAGTATGTCTACGATATATCTCGCGACGAAATCTTCGAAATTACAAAATGTAAATAAACTACGATGTTGATACATTTATGGGAAATTTAAGTTAATCAATGTACGAGAATTTTGATTGCTGCGTCGGAATGCTAGTTACCACTCGGCCGGAATGTTTGCTCGGATCAAATGAAACGAAGCCTGCAGTTATTACGAGGGTTCGTGGATAGACATACCAAGATAAATGGCGCGCCGAGAGGGACAGCTAAATTCGATACGGAACGAGGAAATTCTATAACGCGTCGCCCACAGTGATACGCGTACGAATCCACGGACTTGCCACGCTGCACGTCGAGGACATTAAGTCCCTGAATCGACACGGTAAACAGACGATCCGCGTTGTGGGCCAGGCGATGCCTAATCGAATTCACGGCTCGAATACATGGTCGGACATCATTGCCGATTTCTCGTGGTAATTCGATCGACTCGATACCTCCCTATCAGTATTCTCACATTACCCCATGGGAAAACGAAAACTCGCTACCATTTGCCCATTGTCCATTAACATTTGAAAACAATACTATTTTAGTATGCAGTCGTAATGCGTTTGCTCGTGTTAAATACTACAATTATCCCCGTGGCTTTAATTAATTTTAAACTTTAAGCTCAACAACTTAAACACCTTAAATAATAAACATTCTTTACGAGGTTAGGTCACATAGGTATGACAATAAATATTAATTCAACCTAGAATCTTGAATACTGACAATGCGGGCACGACATTGGTATTCACGGCCGAATCACGAGTTTAAGGTTTTGTCGCATTGCCAAACCCCTATTCTATTCACGGACACGCGTGATAACGATTATGGCGTGACCTTGATTATCTCCTTTTCGCAAGGTACTTTAAAATGTTTCGACAGATTTTTAATACTACTAACTGATACATCGGATTGATCTTTTCTAATAAAAGTTTTTCTATTGGAAAAACATTGAAATATCGATAACTTTTTGATATAAGTTGGTGCAATAACTCACATAAAAAATTCTGGAACAAACGAAGCAAATTAGTACTTTTCAAACGCGTCCTACGCCAATGCGGCTTTGTTTCATCTGTAAATTGTACAT
The DNA here is from genome assembly GCF_011392965.1 of Frieseomelitta varia. Taxonomy (NCBI): domain Eukaryota; kingdom Metazoa; phylum Arthropoda; class Insecta; order Hymenoptera; family Apidae; genus Frieseomelitta; species Frieseomelitta varia. Next base: position 228,403 of record NW_025110178.1, on the reverse strand, counting down.
CGTATTTCTATAAAATCCAGAGCGAAAATCAATATTTTAATTTATATAAGGGTAATCTTTTACCTGGTATTAACAGTTACATGACGTTACTCTACTGTTCGAGAGATTTGCACTACTTTCATATTGCAAACTTCAAAGCATAATTCTAACCTGCAATATTGATTTTCATTAAATACAATTAAACGTTGCAGTTTCGAAATGCAATAAGAACTTAATTCCCAAAATATTACTAGCTTCAATATACAAAGTATAAAGTACAAAGAAACAATCTAAATTCACATTCTTTTGTGCATCATACGTACCAAACAATTACAACAAAAAGCAATCGCAAAGAACGGCAACAACCGCGAAGCATAGACTATAGAAGCTGCACGTGGTACCAAAACTGCGCTTGCGCATACCAGCGCTCCCTGACTTCACTTCGCTACAAGTAATGTAATGGCGCGGCGTATGCGCACGCGCGCGTGGGGGTCAAAATCTTTAAAATTGGCCGCGTGGTGGGGCAGATCGTGCGAATCCCAGAACAGAACGAATCCACGAACCGTTTCTGTAGGACGTGACAAGCGAACCGGCAAAGAGGGGAAAGACAGCAGTGGGGAATAAAAAGCGGCACGCTGTAGAGCAGAAGTGTGGAAGTGGGGCACGTGCCAACTTGCACACCTCGAAGCGCCGCGTGGTGGGGGCACGAGACCGGGGAGTAGGGGAAATGTGCATCTTAGAGCGCGGCGAACAGAATTTGAGGTAGTCTGCGAGCAAGCGAGCAAGTATGCGCTTGCGTGGCCCTCGGAGAGTTTTCTTCTCTTTTTGATTTCCATCTTTTTTTTCTCCCCTTGCCTGTTTTTATTCCTATTTTTCTTTCCTCTCCGTGTCTTTTGCCTACACCTTCTTTCTTCAAAACCGAGATCCAATCTCCGAGGGCCTACAACCGTCTATCCTGCCTCCTCCCTACCGATTCGACACGTTCAATTGAAATCACCGAGAGCAATCGTCCAGCCGAATTTCCAACTGATAATGCCGAACTGTCCAGATTGGATTGGAAACACGTACGGACCGAGATTCTCAAGTGACACCGAGACGAAATTCATCGAACCAATGAAATGTCCAACGAGTAACCTAATAACTGTAAGTACAACACAGAAAACCCATATACATATATTCAAAGAAGTTCGAAGTGTTCATTTGTAAATGAAACAAAAGATCATAGAAGAAATGTTTTTGCTAGTCACACACAATCTATCGCAATTCCATCACAAGGATCTAAAGTTGTATGTCGACTTAATCACCGATAAAATAAAGTTGGAATATTGTTTTTGACGGATTGTTGACGAATGTCGAAATCGGGAAAGGGAAAGGATTTGTGTAAATATACTTGTACATACTGAAAGAATATTAAACCTGTACAGAGAAAGAGAGAGACAGAAAGAGATGTAGAGTGCTGATGTTAAAAGTACAACGCTACTCAAGTCATATGCTCGGTGAATGAGAATTTCCTTCGAAGTTGACCAGTAGTCGGCACTGCAGATCGCACGCTATGATAACGAACAAAACAATCGCACAATATTTCATGACAAGTTTGGAATTCAATTATTTAAACAAAAGACGAAGATACATTTTGGAAACGCTGCTAAACACCAAGAGACCTATAACTGAAGCATGCAATAATATGGAGAAATTTGAAGAAGACCTGTCACCGCTTATACTGCTTTTTTTAATGGAACAAAGACTGCTGAAAAAACCATATTACGATTTTCACTTCATTGGTATGATAACTAATTTATTATTTGATCAAATAATGTGAAACTTTGAGAACATGTCGACTCTGCGATTAATGATTATTGGACATTAATGTAAATATATTTCCTTATATATGAGTGTATACATTTAGTGATAATTTAATTAGTCGTAAATTCATATATTATTTTAGAGCGTTAGAATTCGTAATTCGTAGTCAAATAATGTAAGGGATTGATAAAATTTTCGAAGATTTCCAAACACCGAGCTATTTATTAATTTAAGGATGATAATTTAATAATTTCGTATTTCGAGTTCCATTTTCCTTTCTTTTACTTCATTTATATCGTACAAGGAATGGAAAATATTTAGAGATTAATCTAAGAAGAGACAATACAACGATCTAGTCAACAAGTGATAAGAATTTAACATTCACTGCGAGAATCAAAAAACTCTAGAATCTAGTCAAGAAAAATGTAATTGCAATCTAGTCAAAAAATCGAGTCACTAAAAGGCTTAATCTAGTCATAAAGTACTACGTTCTAGTCATTATTTTTTAGTCATTCACATTAGTGCCACGGATCTCGAAAATTTCGAGATAAATTCTCTCAAATTTTCTCGTGGATTATTAGAAATTAATATTTAATTTAGTTTCACGTAACATCAACGAGGCTGTGTGCATACTTTCTCGTGTATCCTTTCTTTATGTTTCTAGTCAACTTCTAGTCGTTCTCTTCATTTAATACGTAAGTATCGTAAGTATCAATATATATTTCTCAAAGAATATGCAGGCCACAAGTAAATGCAATTTTTAAATTTTTATTTCAAAGTATTCTATAGTCGCGTGACATATTGCTTATTTAAACATTATGAACATTTCGCAAATAGATAATCCGTGGATATGATGCCATACGAAAGTTAAGTCGTGAAGATATGTCATACTCACCTCTTATAATCATAAAAAAATGTCATTAAAAAAATGGTTAAGAATATGCAGTGTATATTGTCTACTCGTATTAGTGTAATTTATTATTAACTAAGTTAGTATTCTATTTATTTCAGGGAATGTGCCAGTAATCAATCTCATTGTATTATCGCACAGATTTATGGTGAAAAATTGCTTAATCCAAAAACATAAAATTCCAATAGTTGTATAAAATAAATAAAATTTTTTAAATAATTTATTCCAAAATTAATTATATGAACGATTATCGATAAAAGTAGAAAAATCTTACCTACATATGATATAATAACATCGATTTTTTGCCAAAATCTTGCGATTCAGTAAGTAAAATTTAAACGTTTAAATTTCTTAAAATGTCCTTCAAGGTAGCTAATTATCTTTTACGATTAAATTATTATATGTATATATTCTTTAATAATTTTAAAACGAAAAGATTATTAAATAAAAATTTAACAAATCTATAGTATAAAAAATATAGTTTTAGACAAAAAGTATTACAGGGCTGTGTTTAATAATTAAGAATAATTTTATATTAATTAATTGGCTCTACTTCCGAAATTGTCTATACTCCGATTTTGCTAAAATTTGAAAATAATTTCATTTTGCATAAGAACAACGTTTACAAGATTGGATTCAAAATTTTGTAAAAAAACAATTTCAACAATTTCAACAAACTTTTAAATCACTGAAAATCTTTCTCGTAAATATTATTTTTATCTTAAACAAACCTATTTTCCAAATTTTAGTTAGATAAATACGAAATTTATCTAAAATTTTACATATTTTTTGAGTCTTCAAGAATCCTTTTCGTAAACATTATTTGCAAAATTATTGCAAATTATATGCATAATGAACGTATTTTCTTAGAATAAATTAGACATTTTATTTAATGTCATTTCTTATCTAAATTAATCCATTAGTATACTTTGATAACATCTAGTCTGAATATATCAACAGTTAACTTACAGGGTGTTCCATTTTTTCTGACAAAATTTTTTTAATTTATATATTATACAGAAAAACATTCTATTATACTATATTAGATTTAATCTTAAATTCATTTATTTCAAAATAATATAAAAATTTATTCATTGTATACGTTTAGTGACTATCATTTTGTAATGAATTCTAGTCAAGTTAGTACATAAATTATTATTAATATAAGAGTGGTATCTAGTCAATGAATCCATGGACACTAACTCGAACAGTTTAAACCAGGTTTAAAAACTTATTTATTTGAAAAAAAATTAATTAATATAGAAAAAAAGTAATATAAAGTAATAATTTTTATATTTAAGTAAATATTTATAATTTTTAATATTTAATTTAATATACATTTTGGAATTTTATGTTCAATCGTGCAATTTCTTTTTACGTTTAACTTGGCAAACTTAGTAGAGTATTTGATCTCAGTTCATGGATAATAAATCTAGTCTACTAGATCTACTAAAGTAAACAGTAAAATTAGAATTACTAAATTTAAAACGTAATCAAAAATAATTTGAGGAACCTTTGACTTAATGGTTTGCGTATCAACCTAACAACAGGCTATATGATACATTGTATATGGTTTAATTACAGTAAAGTATATGTTAAAATAAGTATTATTTATAAGATAGTTTATAACATATACAATTAAGATACATTTTTATTGTAAGGATTTAGAATGTAAGATCATTATATGTGTACTCGTACTTATTTCATCATTCATCATTTTATTTACTACGATTTGCCGTGTTGTGTGCCGTGTGTGTATGTGTATGTTTATTTCAAATATTTATTTATTGAATATTTATGATAGTAATATAAATCGCGATTTATATATTTTTTGTTTATTTATTGCCGCTAGTTTTGCAAACTTTTTGTATTCAAACATTTGTGTTACCTATTGTTTCATGTACAAGTCATTAACTTAAATAACACTGTAAGTATCCAATCGTTTCACTAATCACTTATGTTTGTAACTGCTCTAAATTACACTACTACGAACTTTTCTTCAAATATTTTTTTAAAATACTTTAAATAAAATTGTAATCGTAGAAAACCATATTTTACATTTATTTAATTATCTACCTATGTCTTATACCTTATGTTCCTACATCTTATTCTATAATTAAAAAAATGCTAGAATCTAAATGATTAAACTTTTATTTATTTATTTACGTTATTTCATTTATACAAATAAGATGAAAGATAATATACAGTATATTCTATATAGAGTATACTACAATAAAGTGAGTTGGAGAGGTGTGAAAAACTAGAAAAAAAGAAAAGTAGAAAGAAAGAAAAAATTTGACTTACAGAAACTACAAATATTAGTTACTACAAATTGATTCTAAATAGTTAATAAATAGTTTTCAAATTTTCTTTCAACATAGAATTATAAATATTTATTGAATTAAAAGTATCTTTTCTTATTGGATCATAGTTACCACGTTCCTTTTCTTTGATAATGAAATCTTGAATCTTTTTATGTTCTTCTAGTAAGTTGTCCATAGTATTTTCTAATACACTAATTTGAGTGTATATGTCATTATCTTTCAAATGTTGTTTTATTTCATCACATTCAAACTTAATTGTTTTAATTTCTTCTTCACACTCTAATTGCTGATGTTTCAATTGCTCACATTCTGCTATCAGTTGTCCTTGTTTTAATGTCAATTTAGCTCTTAAACTTTCTAGATCTTCTGGAATTATTGATTTACTATCTTTATTGCCCATTCGTCCATTAAGATCAGCAAATTCCATTTGAAGTCTTTGCTCTAATGTTTCCATTTCGCTAAAAATTTGTTGCAACTTTAAATTTTCTTTTATCAATTTTTCGAAACTTTGATCATTGTTAATATATTCGTATTCATTAAAGAGTGGTAAATTATTCAAAATAGCCATTTCATCGTTTCCTATAAAATTAATATCAATGTTTAACATATTTGAAATATTTTCCATATAGTCAACTATTGTATTTTCTAGTCTATTCATTTTTTTGGATTCATCCTCCTTATTTTGCTCAAAAGAATTCATAAATTCTTCTATAATTTCTTCTCGCTTACGAAGTTCTTTGTATTTCATTTGTTTTTCAGTTTGAGTATCTTCCATATCTGTTTCCAATTGCTCTAATTTTTGTTCAATTTCCTGTATCTGTTTCTTTTTTTCAGTTAGCTGAGCTTCAGCAGCTGCAATATCCATATTATCCTGTTTAATTTTCTTCAACAGTTTTTCTCTTTCCTCTTCCGGTGAGACTCTATGTCTCTCTTCTTCTCTCAATTTATCCCTTTTTTCTTCAGTTTCTATTATTTTCAAATGCAACTTAACTGCTTCCTGTTTTAATGGTGATAACGTTATTTCTTCTTCCAAATAAGCTTGTTCTTTATACAATTCATCCAATTTTTGTTGCAACGCATTTGCTTTCTCTTGCAATTTTTCTTTTTCTTTTGATAACTCATCATATTGTTCTTTCATGTTAGAGTCCATACTGTCTATAAGCCGATCAGTCCTCCTCCTCTCGTCCTCTAACTGTTTTTCTATTTTAGTTAACTTCTGCTCTAACTTTTTTCTTTCTTCAAACATATTTTCAATTTTTACTAAATTTTGTTCATTCTTTGTAGCAAGTTCTTCAGTCTCTTCTTCAATGATTTCTTTTCCAACATCAGATGTCATTTTATCAACAATGATATTGTAATCAGCCAACTGCCCTTGCAAAGCTGTTAATTCCATAGCTAAATCTTTAGCTCTTTTGTCATAATGTATATAAGTAGCTCTTTCCTTGGTTTGATCTTCAATATCTTTCACAATAATAGCAATTTCTTGATTTAATTCTCTGATTTTCAATTGCAAAAGTCCAATATAATATCGTTTATCTAGTATTTGTCTGGAAATAGAAGATTTAAATTAGAAAATTAAATTTTATGGTCCCATTAAATTTGTTACAATAATATTGATGTTATGATTAATCTTTCAGTTGTATAAATTACGAAATGTAAAAAACATGTGTTATGAAAAATAGGAAAATTATCTTTTTACCTGGTCATTGATAATCCTCTAGCTGTTCCAGGCCTAAGACCAGCGACTCCATGTTGAGTGATTGGCCTTTCCATAATGTTTATATTCATTTGACCAGGCAAAGAAAATCCTGGATTAATAAATCCAGTACTAGTTGAACTAATTGTACTCAACCTTGAAGTACTTGTTGGTATTTGATTAAATGCAGCCAAAGATGATGGTGGTCTTGCCAATACATTTTGACCAGGTGTACCTGGTCGAGCAGTTCCAGTGACATAAAACTCTCCTGATTCATTCTTCACACCTCTGTAAAATTTGTCAAATTTACTTTGTAAAGGAATACTTGTCTGCGGTCTTTGCATCGCGGTAGTTTATTTGAAATATTTGGTCACTTTATCAGATATAGGAATGCTTTTAATCTATTAAAAAACAGCAACTTCTGTAGGTATACAAGTAACTGACATTATTTCGCTAGAGAACTGTGTAATTCTTCTATTTTGCATTTGATTGCCATAGAAACGAATCCATACAATTGAATATAAATTGGATATAAATAGAAATTAATATACTAAAATATAATCTATATATTATTGTATAAAGGAAATATACAGTGATTTTTAATGATAAAAATGAAACTATAATAATTTTAAGAAAAAAACTTTTCCAAAAAATATTTCTAATATACATGCATTTTTTTTACCAGATCAAGTAGAATAAAGAAAAAAAAAACATTATTAAATATATATAGTCGAAACGACTATTCTAACAATCATTTTTAAAAATTCATGAAAAATATATTGGATAAAATTGTTTAATTTTTCGAATAAATTACTATTTTACCAACAGTGATATTACCTACTATAGATATAAAAAGTATTCTGAAATATCATCAGATGTCATTAATAATCATTTTTTTAAATTCAAAAATTTCTCTCTACTTCTATTTCATCAGTTTTATAAATATACATGTATGTCTGTTGATCATTATATTTCATGAACATTTCATTTATCTCCATAATTCTCCAACATTTACGCGATCAATATCTTATTCTAACATCCCCGTTCTAATAAATTATTACCCCACTCGATTCAATTTTTCGCTCCATCTGTTGGCACAATTGGCCAACTAAATAAAATAAAAATTCAAATTCAAGTAGCGCCAAAGCGCAAACAGATGGCAGCAGGGTAGACGTTACTGAAGGGATTGAAAATGGCGATGATAATGCGAGGATAATGTAGGAAGTGATGATGTGAGGAAAGGTTGTGCGTTTCGTCTCAGAGTCGCTGCCTAGACTCATCAGTGGGGCTGATGGCAGCGACTCCTTACCCCAGACGCTTGTTGTTGTAACTATTCGCTAGGCTGGATNATGGTCACCCATCCTAGCGGTTCCGCACTCTGTTTGCTTAACATCGAATATCGGTTGACTTCGACGCTAGGCGCACAGCCATTTGCGGCTTGTACAAGTTGGTGTTCGAAACTCGTACTCGAGGAACTATAGGTCGCTACATTACCGCCCGGAGCAGCCAGTTGCTAAGCAACAAAAGTGACGCGGCGTGGTGGCCGAGTGGCAATGCACGTCGGTGACGGCGACGGCGACGGTGATGGCGGTAGCGACGCCGATCCCCCAAACTCGAATTAATATACCAGTAGTCCAAGAATATCTTTAGTGTACTCCGGTATAGCCAGAAACCAATCGGCGTTGCCACAGTAACCCGCGTCGTAGATACGTTCCACCCGTGGCATCGCGATTCGCCCCGTCGACGTATAAACCGATCAAACTGCCGTTCACTCGTGTTACACACATACATACACACGCACGCTGCTGCGTTCACGTTGGCATTTCTTCTTTGGCGCTTGCCTTTTTCTTTCTTTTTTTTTCTTCTCCCTCTGTTTCTTTCTTTCTCTCCTTCTTCATTTTCCTCCTCTTGCCCTTTTGCTCAATAGACCGTGGCAGTGTTCGTATGCACACGTTCGCTGGCACATGTAGCTCGGCGATAGCGCATCTAGTGCAGATCGTAGAAAGGTATCAACCGTGCTGCCCGGTAAACCGGTTTCTCACCAACCGACCAGCCAACCGGTGACCTCCTCGTGCTTAAGAATGTTTTAAACTGTGACAAGTATTTCGTGTTCACGTTCATAGAAAACCGTGTCGGCTCCGTGCGTGCGTGAACGCGGGACGAGAAAACCCCGGCGGGGTTACGACGGAGATCGGGACGCCGTTTGCACGAACACCGACATGGACGAAGAAGAAATCGACGGCGTGAAGTCGCCCATCAAGAGGCTTGGCTCCACGCGGAAGCTGCTCGTCTTTAACAGTAAGTTGTAACCATGCACTTGTCATCTATCTCGTTCTCTTTCTCTCTGTCTCTCTTTCTTTTCACTTCTTACCTTTTGTACTCGCTTCAGTTTTCCCTTTCTCTCCTTTTGCTAACAGAAAAAAATTTCTGACTGATATTTTACGTCGATCATAAATTGCGCAGTTTAACGCAATTTAAAATTGAAGCTTTTCACGATAACAACGTCGATATTTATTGCAATGTTCTATCGTAGATTTTTCCTTCGAGCATCATCGTAATTTGCCTTTTTCAACGTCTAATTTACAAAATTGCTAAATTTTGCCCCATCGTCGCGAGCAGATTCGAAATGAAGGTATAGATTTGCGCTGTTGGTTTGAAATACGCACACTCGGCGGCGTGGTTCGAGCTGAAGAGCAATTTATTTCTACGAAACTCGTTCCCAACGTCCATTGGAATGCGTGCATCTGCTCGATTGACCGGGAAGATGTAATTTCCTTCATTCATACATCGATAAAACAGCAAACGCCGACGTTTCTCTCTCGTTTTTTTTTTTTTTTTTTTTTTTTTTCCATTGTAAAAAAAGCTTTTTTTTTTTTTTTTTTTTTTTTTTCCCCAAAGCGTTTGACTTGCGGGAACGTATAAAAAAGCTTAGCGACTATATGGTCAACAGATGTTACAAAATCTCATTATAACGTGCGCTCGATGGCGCGAGGCACCTCGGCGGTGCTTTTGCTAGCTTTCGAAGAATGACGTGACGTGTCGATGTTTTTATATTCGGAATGCCATTTATTTGTGCATCTTGCTGCATGCACTGTATTTCAAAGCCTGTGATGTTCCACCACCAGAAAGAATTATCTCATCCGCTTTAATTCAACAGAAAAAATTTTGTCCTCCCAACCTATTCGGATGAAATAATCATCTGATGATACGTGAAAGCACGAATTGTTAGGGGAAAAGAAAAAAAAAAGAAAAACGATCGACGACATAACTGAAGAACATTCATTTGTTAACACGTCGAGTGCCGAGGCAGTTTTTAGCGAACTCGTTCCAAAATGGTGTACAGTTCGAGAAGTGCGTAAAACTTGTGTACTTTTTAGCTTTCAGAGAGTTTGAAATTTATTTGTTACTAACGAAAGAGGCAGAAACTTCGTTCGCGAGGTCCAAATTTGGCACACACGGGACTCGACGTGTTAACAGCGTCGCGGTAAATTACAAATTGCAAATTGCCATTATCAGCCAGAGTATTGTACAGCATAATCGAATAAAGACTATTACACCCTTTGTGGAATGCTCAGTGCATTCGAAGGTTGCGTTAGACGTACCTAGTTACCAGCATGCTTGAGTTATATGCGCTATACATGCATCTGTACGGGTGACAGGCTTCGGCTTCGCACTTCGAACAGTATAGAAATTATAATGCAATCGACATTAAGTTTCCTAAGAGAGGATTTATTATAAAATTATCCGAATGTCGTGAAAAAGATTTCTCTGAAAGAAATACCTTCTTTTGATATCGTTTATTACAATATTTAGGTTTTCATAATGTATCGTCCGGTTGTTGATTAATAATTTTTATATATAAAATTGCTTCTATGTTTCAAGTAACGAGAGAAAGGAAAACCTTTGTTTCCCTCGATCAATGAACGTGATCGTGTAACACCTATCGTCATTCGGCGGGGCAAATGAGGCGGTTGCACGTCTCTCGGTTGAAATGTTGGCGCGTTAGAAATTGCCTCGTCTGCATATTAAAAGTCGTGGGAAGCAACAGGAATAGATTTCACGGTATCCTGAAAGAACTCTCGCACGTTCGATCTCTGTCTCTTCATTGTCTGTTATCTCGTAAATGTGTACTTATTGTATATGCAATACATACAACAACGTAACAATTTATACAACCATATTGGATCGGAAATTATGTGAAATTACAACAAATGAATTAAAAGTAGAAAATATAATCTTCATATATATGTATATGAAGATTATATATATGCGTCGATAAAACAGCAGAAATTAAATAAATTTCGAAAATTATCATCCAATTATTTATTTTATTCGCTAGTATAACAAGTCAAGTTAAAGCTACGTTTACATATATATGCGTCGATAAAACAGCAGAAGTTAAATAAATTTCGAAAATTATCATTTAATTATTTATCTTATTTGCTAGTGCAACAAGTCAAGTTAAAGCTACGTTTATATATATATATATATATATATATATATATATATAAACACTAGTGTTACACTAGTGAATAAGATAAATAATTGAATGATAATTTTCGAAATTTATTGAACTTCTGCTGTTTTATCGACGCAGCATAAAACGTGTCGCTCTTTCATACAAAAAGTCCATTCGGTCGGAAGTTCCCAGAAGAACGTACATCGGATGCCCATCCCTGTTTCCGTTTACAAACTTCCAAGGTTGTTTTTATTTTATTTTAACACGCGTACTGCCCCATCCCACACCGGTTTTTTTTTCCCTCCCCCTTGGTGAACACCGCTCGCGCTAAACACTCTCAGACGCAACGTAGACGCGCGTCTATACATATTCTTTGATTCCTTCTCCCCCCGCCCCTTGGGGCGCATGCGCACATTCCAGTTGCCCTCTGTGACTCCTTCCATACGGCGGTTGTGCCCGACTGCGCCGACCGTTTCCTCTATGCATTCTGATTTTTGTGTTTGTACCCGCACGGTTGCAACATTGTCTGCTTTAATATCGATTTTAGTGACCTGCCCGCTACGCGGAGCTTGCCACCGCCGTGCCGGCAAATGCGTCGTTTGACATATTTCTGTTTATTTCCTGAATATCTCAACTACACTGTGCTATCATCTCTCTTCGGTTCTACTACGAATACAATATGTTCAATAAATATTATTAAAATGGTATAGGTAGATTCCTGAATATTTCGCTTTTATCGTTCAATGTAAATTCATTGCCTTTTCACGAATAAAGCATTCCAAGAAAGGAAAGAGATACATACTAAAATAAAGGAGTGGGAAGCATGCTCAAGTTTATTATAAAGTTTGTTAATTAATGAAAATAACAGTAATCAACAGGGGAAGCGTTCAAAGAAAAATTCTGTCGTTATTTTGCCCAATAAGTTCGTCGAACAAATCTGAATAAAAAGCGGAGGGCAAAAAGGGAACTTCCTGCTTTGTGCGACAGATGTTTTTACGGACAGATCATTTTTAGTGTCGATAGATAGAAGACGATATCTATCCCAGCCAGTGAAAGATATATTTTCTTTCACGCGGATACTATTGTGATTACACGTCCTATTTAAACATTAACTCCCTCCCCCCTCCAAAAAGAAAAAATTCTATCTTTACAAAACTATTATTATATGTTTCAAATCTGAAATCTTTGGGCATATTGTAATCTCTTTGAAATAACTTCAAGGATATTTTCGATTTGATTTTCCCGATCTATAAATACGATGAACGAAAGTTCAGTCTCTCGACTGTCGTGGAACAAGAAAATCTACACGTACACAGGATGGCGTGATTATTTGGTGCACACGTGTAGCAAGGCCATTCATTTTAGTTCAGCTCATTAGCGACCAAGTTCCACCGAGATAGAAGCGGAGGAATCACAAAGAAATATCTCCCTAGCGTTTATATCATTGTTGGATTAATTAACCAGTGGCGTGCGTAAATTTTGATCTAGATGCACGACGTTAACTATCAGGACAAGCGGCTAATTGAGATAAATCGCTCGGGAAGAGGATCGGATAATTCCTTCGTAACTACGATCACGATGCCGTGTATATAAGGCGCATTCACGTTCTGAAAAATAATTACGAGATGAAGAACGCTGCCTCACCGGGTAGATTACGAACTTGCAGGAGGAAATGTCACGAGTTGTATAGAAACACCAATAGAGTTCGCTAACGAGCCGAAGTTGGGTTGCTGGCATTTAACACTAACGATACATGTGTACACGAGAAGATGCATGCTGCAATTTAAATTGATTCCATTTCTCGGTATATATGTATATATATATATATACAAAAAAATTGCATACTTCTCCGATTAAGAATATAAAGTGGTAAAATAATAATTACTTAATCTTTTATAGAACAATTAATACGTTGTCTCTTATTTAATTTTAATAATCGTCTCTTATTTAATATGTATATCACGGACACTGTGTCGGGAAAATTAAATAAGACAACGTATTAATTAATTCTGTAAAAGATTAAGTAATTATTATTTCATCACTTTATATTCTTTATATTCTTAAGAAGTATGCAATTTTTTTTTTTTTTTTTTTTTTAATAACAAAGAACTATGATCGATATAAATATGAAAATAACGTAGAAAAATGTGTATGATATTTGTATTTGTGTTGGTCTGGGATACATAGAAATTTAAAAATTATACGAAAATCGTGCATGGACATTGTTTCACATTTACGTGGGTCAACAGATTTTTTAGATACATACGTGCACGGTAAGAAGGCCAAGTGGTATTGAATTTGCACGCTTATCTGGACGAAGGTCGGAACCCCGAACGATCTCTGTAGCTTTAAAATAGCGGTACTACGTAACGATCACATGAATAGAGGTTCAGTTTTAGAATAGAACACACACTGAATGAACTTCGTCTATACTACAACTAACTAATAATTCTCAAAATTAAAATTACCATTTAAAAGGATAGTAATGACAGTTATAATAATAATTATTATTATTATAAAACTGTAATAATAACAATTAACGCTGCCACGTGATGATCGTGAGGATTAAATTGTTGAAATAATTAAAGCTTAGTTCAGCTTGGCAAATGTGAAAATAGACATTGATGAAGCATAAATCTGTACGGTGGTGACCTTCGTGGAAATAATCAAAAATTTAAATTGAAGGAGAAACGACATTGGCCGTCGTTTATTCGCCATAAGATTAGCGGCATCAATGAAATGGCGCGGTATCCCATTGAACCACTTGGCTGAGTCAGTCAATTGCGAACGTGCTAGGTTCAAAGTGCATTTTTTATGAGTGCTTTTATGATGTTTCAGATTTAATACACGATTACGTTTGAAACAAATACAGTTTCAAACGAAGGGCCATCGCGATCAGAAATAAATTAAAAAAAAAAATATTAATTTCTAGACATTTTTTTGAAGTATAATGGTATTTTCATTCGAATCAAATTCATGTGCTTAATTTTGAGTACTATTTCGTCCCGTATTTTTATATTTATAAAATTAATAACGAAAAATAGCTTTTATTAAAAATTTGAAAATTTAATTGAACCGTATACAAAATTATGAAATGTTCATTGACTTTGATCGTATAATCTCCAACGTAATTATGTAAAGTCAAAATAAACCCGTACTGTTTTTATTCAGATTTTTAAGATATTGAGAAATGAAAAGAAAACAGTTTAGCCGGCATGTCAGATAGCCAAAGAGCGATAAGGCAAATGGGGGGGAAAAAAAAGTGCAGAACTAACAGTCGTGGCGACCTGACGATAAGTTAAGTCGATGGTAAGATGATCCCCGAGTGCCTTCGGAGTGGTCGATGAAAAGCAATTTGTTCATCGAACGCTGAGCACACGACTGTACGAGCAAACAAGATCCACTTTTATATCAAGTGCAATCCTTTCTCTCTCGATCTCTCGAATGATTTTTCGAAAGGCCAAAAAAAAACGACAGCTATTAATTTTATGAACTACAGTTCGTGTTATATTAAAATCATAAAATTTATTCAATTTAACGTTTTTAATCGTACTTTGTCTCAATCGAATGTAAATGCAAATGCAAGTGTAATGTAACGTGGAATAATACTTGGAGGTTATCGAAATCGTGAGAAAACGTAAGTATAGGTTAGTTGGAAAGCCGGGCGCGTGGCGCTGAGGTGGTGGTTACACGATTATGTTTAAATGTTTGTCGACCAAGCGAGAAGTACAATCGGACGCGTGTATCCCGTGAGATAATCGCGTTGAAAGAAGAGTAGTACGTACATACGTGGTTCTACCACGTGGTTCTACGGAGGGGGATAGAAAACCAGGACCCCAGCGAGTATGAGAAAACATACACGAGTGAGCGCGAGCAGAGCCAGAGAGTAACGTACATACACACGATGGACACGTGCACTCCGTTTGATCAGAGTCACAGTCACGGTCACGCTTCGAGGGTTGGACGAGTCTATATAGAACACCACGGTGGGAGACTGGTGTACAGAGAGTATAACCATGCAGCGAGAGAAACGAGGAGAGAAACAAAAGCGGTGGCGCGAGTAACACTCATTGATTCCCCTACCAACGCCGTGGCCACCTCTTTTGCACCGTTTCGCCCCGCTTTATTCCTATTATTTCATCTCTGTTCGTTATGTCTCTTTCCTGCCGCTGGGCCGTCTCATTAACCCTCTCCCTCTTCAATTGTTATCTCTGTCGGTCGTCCTCTGTCGGCTATCTCTGTCGTTCTCGTTACGTTCGCACGATATACACTTTCCGCCCGACGCTTCGACAACAGTATTACGCGATTCAGTTGATTTCGAAACGGTGCACACACCGGGCGAGCGCGGAATTTCTCTGATGTATAATCGGTTTTCTACAGGCTCGTCCCCCTTTTCCGTTTGCAAGTGAAACGCTTTCAACGTAGAAAGTTCCCTGGCCGATTCGGCTTTAACAACTTGGAGTGTGTTCTCATTCCTGCTTTTTTTTCTTTTTCTTTTTCTTTTTCTTTTTCTTTTTCTTTCTTTTCCCTTCTTGGGTGTTGCACCGGCCTCATGATCCGTGTATATCGTAGAATCGTGTCGTGTCTGCTACTGTGCGAATCGGTCGTTTTTGAGGACGTGCCAGTGCCTCACAACGGGGAAAGCAAAACGCGCCAAGAAATGAAATAACCGCAGCCGACTGTTCCATTTTCATTTTTCTTCGTGTGCATCCAATTTTCCACAAGTGCCCCTTTGTCCTCCATAGAAATATCGATACAAGCTCCAGGTATCTCGAATCTCCCCTTAAAAAATATAAAACCGATATTCATTGATCGTTCTAATTCGAAACTCGTCGCCGCATTTTCTCATACTTCGTGCTTCTTTTTTTTTTTCCCCCTTGCTCCTCGTTTGCAAATTCTTGATAAATTAGATACCGGCCGAAGATATAAATTTCGCACGATCGTTTTATCGTGATTAATCACGTGCACGAAAACGCGATAATCCGCAATAATAAGCTCTGCTCGGTATCGCGGAGAGCTTCGATACAAATATGCGTCAGCTGGAAAGTTTTGTTTAACAATAATAACATCTTACTGTGCAGGAAATAAATATATGTAAACTAAATTAATTTAGTCTTCTCGAGAGATGTGAAACAATCGAGTCTGAATGATTTTCCAAGATTTTCGACATTTGAAGGAAAACGTAAACCCTAAAGTTTAAATGCAAACGTAAAAAGAATACAAATTACAAAATCCAATTTCCGAGGAGTATCGTTATTTTCGAGGCTCGGCAGTGGAGATCGGTGCGCGGCTGCCTAAAGTCATCGGCCAAGGTATATACAAGAGAGAGAATCTTCTGCGCGTTCCGGAATATGCAGGGGGGTGGCGAGTCGGGAGAGCGAGAGAGAATGAGAGAGTAGTAGTAGCGTGTGTATGTGTGTCGCTGTGCGGTGTGGTGTATTGCTGCTGCTGCTGCTGCTGCTGCTGCGGCTTTTCAGTGGGAATGAGAGAGAGTGAGAGAGAGAGAATTTAACATGACGATATAGAGGAAATGAGGGGGAGAAAGAAAGGTGGGGCGAGCGAGGAGGTTAGGGCGAACGCGAGAAGAGCACCGGTACGGAACCGATGACGGAGAGGGCAACACAGAAGTGTAGAGAGAAAGAGAGAGAGAGAAAGAGAGGCAACACAGAAGTATAGAGAGAAACAAAGTGAGAACGAGCGCAAAGGGAGAGGGGTGACGTGCAAGAGAGAGAGAGAAAATCCGGTTGCCTGGCGACGAGCCATCTAGTTCGATCCCAGCCAGCCGACCAGCCACCCTCTGGGCGCAGGAGCAACGAGAGAAGGCGACTACCTTTTGCCTTCGTTTCCTTTTTCTTGTCATTCTTCACTTTTCTGAACCGCGCCGCGCCTTTGTTTCGCCGGCCTCAGCCTGCTGGTCAATCTCCGCTGCCCACCCCGTTCGATTCTTACTCGCGTTAAACGTCGCAGAATAATACACGCATCGGTATATACGAACGATGTTGGCGATGGGTTTCAGTTAGACCGGGAAGAGAGAAGTGCCACACGTTTCAAGGCCGGAACGGTCGGTCGGTTGGTCGGTCGAGTGCGTTGTGTTGCGTGCAAGAGCGCGTGTGCCGAACGGTGGAAATATCGCATTGAACGCATAATGTTTCGTTTCGTTGCGAGAGAGACGAGAGTGTTTGGAGTAGCAGACTGTCACGAGGAAAGTCAGCTTTCGATGGGAAAAAACTAAGAAACGAAAGAGGAGTGAAGTGGTCCATTGGTAGGAGGCAAAGCAAACGAAAAAAATTAGAGAGAGAGAAATAGAGACACAGTGCGTGTATGTGGATGTGTATATGCACACACATGTTCGAAGAGAGAGAAAAGAGTAGTTGAGCGACAAGAATATTTGGAAACGATGTGAAGCTGACGATGATTTCTCACTATTTCTTAAGGAATGAGGATCAGTCCAATCGTTGATTTTGTCTTTCAACCAGAGGCAACGAATACAGAATAAACGAGAAAGAATCTTCTCGTGAGATGCAAAGGCATACATGTTCATCGAGCTTTTCCATGCCGATCACGCAAATCGTGAATCGAAACGATTCTGCGATTGATGAAAAGGAACTAGAATGTTCCGGTAATGGTGGTGTATCATCGGGGAGTCATTCTGGAAGAAAGCTTGGAAATCTCATCGGAAGAGGCATAATCGTCGACGATTCATCTCTACGCGGTTGATCGGGTGAAGTTTCGCTTTGAATACTCGCCGTAACGATAACGTTAATCGGTAATCAACGAGGAAGTCGATCTCTCGCGGCAATTGGTGCGGTCTAGGGATATTTTTAAAAAGGAATAGAGGGAGAAGGTGGCCCATTGAAAGATCTTGCCAACTATAACGGATCTCGCGTCTTCCTCTACCCTGTCGGTTCCTCGTCTTTCCTTCTCATCGTTGTGTACTCTCCCTCTATCCGTCTTTCTCTCTCTTTCACCCCTATCCTCCCTCTCTCTATTTCTCTCTTGCTCGTTCATTCGTTACAGCCGATCAACACGAATCGAGACCTACGCATAGTCCAGCAACATGTTCCAGTGCATTATTCAGCAGAAGAACGGATGGATTCATCCTTATAATCCCGATACTAAGGACGTTCTTCCAGGTATGGTTCATTAGATGCAGATACATTCGCTTTTTCTTGCATCTGAAGTAGCTAGGGATGATGGAAGAAATCGTACATTAAACGGCGCAGTAAAATTCCTAGACCTTCTTCCCTCGGTGGTAATTCAATAAACCAGATTTAGTAGTTACTTAATTCAACCTAGTAAATAGTTGATAAATAGTTTATTCGTAGTTGTTTTTCTGTTTTTTGTTTCTTTTGAAGTTGAATAATCATTACACACAAAAATCCACTATCCCATTGCCCTATTCATTGTATTATAAGCATTGCTTATTTACACATTGATCTCATTTATTGAACTTTAGTTTACAACCATTTGTACGTTTTAGTTTCGACATTTTCGCGTGCATTATACCGTGTATGTTTTTTCATTCGACCACGGTTCTGCCGTGATACATTCGTACAATGTCTGCGTTATACAATATTGGAAATTCTAGATAGGCAAAGGACATTTAATGCCACTCGTATAGAGTGGTGCGAACATTCGTTTAATTGTATAGAATTTCTCTCGACATACTGCCTCGAACACGAGAAAAGTGATATAATATTGAGCTGAAAGAAATGGTCTTGAATGTTGAAGGTCACTGAATTAACATCGCCAGATAAATTATCGACAAAAGAAATTAAATTGTCAATCCACATATACGTATGTATATATTATATATATATATAATATGTATATATACATATGTATATATATTATTTAGTTCAGAATATTTATGGCTTACATTTATTATAAATTTATAAAGTCTTCATGCAATAGAAATTCTTGTTGATAAACATACAATTTCTATGTATTAGCTCACTGGATACTCGCCAAATAATGCGTTATCCTCAAATGAGCAATGGCATTGCATTTTATTTACGTTCGTCAGAATTACAAATTTCAAGTGTTCAATTAACACAAACGGGAGGAAACGAGGTTCTATGTTTCTATTTGTTTTACAGCTCTGCAGCACTAAATTGAAATCAAATGTCTTGTCATTTACTACTTCATCTTGCGACACGCTTCTGATTAATATCGCAAATAAAATGGCGGCCGATAAAGTGTACATTCAATGCTACGATATATTCTTGTCGCGTTTTACTCTGATAGGAATTGCATTGAATTTGAATTCATGTTTTTCTCTACTTTTGATGTCTATCAAGTTATTTGTAATTGAATTTAAAGGAAGGTAATTCGATTTTCCATAACAATGAAAATTGACACTCGGGATTAATTACGAAAATTACCCACAGACCTTCAAGTGTAATTAAATTGTAGAATCGCTTGATAGTCCGATTAATCACATTTCCGAAACATTCATTTCGAGCTTTGCCTCTTCTAAAAGTGATTTAGGAAGAACATTGGAGAATGATCGTGTTCTCTCATAATAATACTTAAGCCGCGGCAGCTATTTCTTTCTTTCCACTTATATATATATCTGTCTTCTCTCTAGAGTTGAATGCACCGTAAATGGCATTCTTGATTCCATATACCGGTGTACGTTTTTACGTCGATTGGATTCTCGTATTCTTCGCTACCTATCTCTTTTCCCATGTATTAAGTAGAGAATTCTTTTTTTAAAAAAGAAGAGACGAGATTTTGGAACAGTTTCGAAGCGGTTTTTTTTTTCTTTTCCCCATCTAAACAAAGAGGCATTGTATATCAGAACAGAATTACGTGTCGCGTGTTCGTACTTTGAACGAATTCGTTCCTACCATATGGTGTACGAACTTCAGCTGCTAGCTTCCGGTCGAGGTGGTCATGAAGATCCCTGTGCCGTGCATCGGAGAAAATCAAGAGGGTTCCATACGGCTTCCTTGTCGGTTGGAACTACTAATCTGCTTTCACGATTACAGGACCGCATATGTTTCCACAAAAGAAGTAATTCTTCCATTTTGCCAATACTAATGTAACATTTATTGTACAACAAGTGTTAGGGTATTCGTATTTATTTTTAACAAAATTTGTAATATATTTTTTAAAGTTTATATTTTTTAAATTTACAACATTTTCTAACAAAATTTTCAATACGTGGCTGTGCCATTTCGTTTGAGAGATTCGTTACGTCGTGTTTCGTTGTTGACAATTGACGAGTTGCGCGTTGTGAATCACACGACCAATGGGTAATTTTCGTAGCAAGACTATTTAGAGGCCATTGCGCTATCTTTCCGACCTGTTGTTGTAGCAGGCAGTTTCTAGTTTACCACGCACATATACACGGTACAATTACGGGATACGTGCACAAAAGAACCGATATGCATTGGGTTTTAGATAACGAAAAGTGAACCGAACCGACGACGCAATAGCCATTTCACGCTTCCCTTCAATTCGTGCAGGAAGGAAGTTGATAGAGAAATGTTGCGCTGCATATCAATTTATTATATGCACAGACTCGTGCGTGAAGATTTTTCTCCCTCCGTCTTGCTTGTAATATTGGCTTCGTTGTATCTTATGTTTTAGTTTCTACCTTAGTTTTTTTATTATGTTTTAGTTTCTACCTTAGTTTTTTTTTCCTTTGGTAAAACATTGGATGGCCGCTGAAGGGTTTGAAAAAATCATAACTTGTTCATTTTCAATTTTTATTTTCTTTTTTTTTTGTAAGTTATATTAATTATTATATTATTATTATTATTCTATTAATTACATTTCCAAATAAAATAATAAAAAAATTTGAAAAAAAAACGTGTTTGTAAAAGTTATTTTTGTTTTATATCATTCAGTCTTTCAGTGACCACCCTGTACGTTAACCCGAAACTTAGGCTATGTCCTAACCTCGAAGAGGTTACACGAATCTCGCTTTCATATTTCATTCGTGAAAAATCGAATTAAATTTCTCGCTGTAAGTAGAAAATAAGATGATTGGAAAAGTGAACGAACACAATTAACTCCTCGAGAGCACGATTTAAATTATCCATTTCCTTTTTGCGTTTTATTTTTCGTCCAAGTGCGCAGAAGAAAAAGAAAAAAACAGGAAAAAATTAATTCAATAAAGTCATTAACCGCTTGTACCGCATGACATGTTTGTTCGTGTGACGGTATCGCGAACGATAACGTGGTAATTGGCAACTAACTTGTTAATTGTCGCAATCCACCCCCTCCTCCCAAATCTGCTCGAGCTGAATCACGTATTTCGCCGCCGCATCGTTCCAAATATTATTTAACGCCATCTCGATATTCCCGAAATTCGACTTATCACGCGAACAAAGCTTTTCTTTCGTCGAGTCCAATAGTTGAAAAAATTTTGAATAAACTTAAAATCCATGGAAACGTATCAAATGTTAAAAATTAATTTTAATCTTTGATTCAAATTGTATCTCACGATGTGTTTACTGTACTTACTTTTCTTCATACGATTTACGTTTACTGGTTACCAAAATACCGAATCAATGTTCACTGTCATAGTTGCACACGTGTAAATCAATTATATACATATATAGGAATATGATGAATAATATAAATATGTGAGTGTAGATTTGAAAAGAATGTCTTATAAAAGTAGCAGCCATCGCTTTGACTTACAATTTACTATATTCTAGTGACTTTAAGCATCTTCAGCTAAGAGACTGTAAGAAACTGTTTGTAAACGTTTGCTTAGATTGATTCACGAAAACTAGATTAAATCAGCTAATCTGTGCGTAGAGTGTACTCGTGACACGAATAGACACTTTTTTTTTGACTTGTCTCGTTCGAAAGATGCAAGGTCTCTTGCATAGTATGAATTTCCGGTCATTAACTTCCACTCGTGCATCGGTGTCCGATTAATTATAATTTTTTTTCTATTAAATTCTACATTTCTTTCTATTACCATCTGACAATTTTTAATCAGCCATAAATCGCTTCTTAAATATTCATTCAACAATATATATCGTTAATACGATAGCGAAGCTGTTCGTAATTTTTTATCTAAAAAATGTCGAAATTTTCCAAGCTACAGAAATAGACCAGATAACATTGAACATACCGTTTTTTTTTTTTTTTTTTTTTTGTTTCCATCGGATCACCTTTTGAGAGTCGTCGCATTATTCAATAGCAGTTTGAGATCACGTCGTGTATCGTTGGCTTAATGGCGTTCGCGCAAGTGTAAACGCACACGGGTAAACGAAGTTAAGACGGATGTGTGCACGTACACGATGGCCGCATAAACGTGGGTAATATACACAGTAGGCGTGCAAGAGAGGAAGGCGCGTGCGTGTAGGACTCGCTGGTAATTGTGGTTAATTTAACGACAGTCAAAGCAACGACTGCCTGTCCTTACTGGTCAGTTCACGCGGCCAAGTCCCTCTCGACTGGTCGGCCAGTGTGCAATACTCTCTCGCGGTCATCCGGAACCGCACGCCGCCGTTATTTGCCATCGAGATTCGCCCTTAGTTCCTTGCCTCGATTCGTCGAAGAATCGCGAGAGACCAGTCCATTGATATCGTTAAGCAAACTCGCGAAACTGTACGAATTTTAACGAACCGACGAGAACTCTCTGTCTCGGTCGACATAGTAATAACGCTAGTTATCGGCCGGAAACGATCTCGATCGTGTTTCGGCTGGTTTTCTTCTCTCGTGAATTTCGCTGTCGCTCAGTGTGCTTCCGCCTCGTTCTCTTTAACGTAAGCAGGAAAAGAAAAGAGAAGAGTACAGTCGACATTTGCCTGGCCGAATAAAGACGAAACGTTGGCCTGCGGTCGAGGCACGTGTGTATTACCCTGTCGCAGGATATCCGGCGGACTTTTGTGATTCGTGAGCAGAGAGAAAGGACACTTACACCGCGTTCTACGCTCATTGCGATCTATAGCGTGTGTAAACTCCCTCGAAGTATGTAACTACACGTTATTTGGTGCGAGCACAAGTGTGTACGTAAGTTCGGTAGTCGAAACAAGGTCGTTTTACGCGTCGAATGAGAATGTGCGACTGTTTGATGTATACAGTGGTTCATCGATACACTTTGTTGTGACCGTGTTGAAGCTTTACGAGTTTACATCATCCGAATGGTGTTTCACCGTTAGATACGCGCGTGACATTTACGAGGATCTCTTTTTTTTTTCTTTTTTTTTTTTTTTCTTTTCACAATACGGATCGAGAGTGAAAAATTAACATTCGCTATATTCGTAATTTTAACAGGTTCAGTTCCTCTCGAGCGGTATATCAATTGAACGCTCTTGAAAGAAACAATACGATTCAGACGTCCTGGAACGAAACGGTAAACAACGTTGCGATAGGAACAGAGTTTTTTTCAGGCATCGGCTGTCTGCTGCTGAACTTTCCACGTTCACGTTGCATAAAGTCCTACTGAGTCATCGAAAGATATGTTTATATACGTTTCGAGCGAACAGCATCGTGTTACCGTGTCGCGAAACTACTGTTGCGATAGAATCGAACGCGAGGTACCATGGTAAAAAAACTCGACGAGTAATTGCCGGCCTGCGTGGAACGGGCTAATTGAAGGAGAACTATAGCATATAGCGGCAGGTTGCTGAAGACGTATTTTTCGGAATACTAATTGTTCAACGGGACAAGTAACGATATTAGAGTTCAATAGAGGTTAGATTTGCCTCGTATACTAACGTATACATAGCTGTACAGTGTTACTCACTTTCTAACTCGACTATATCTTTTCCTAGTAAGTGCAGTCGAAAGGTTTAAGTGATAAACCAAGTAATTATGCCAAGTAGTTGGTACTTGAGTGATAAATTGAAAATTGTTTTTCGTATCGCGTTGAATATGTTAAAGAACTTCTTTGGGAAAAGAAATGTGACTTCAAATTTCTAGGAAGAAAAATATAATTTAAATTTCTCTAAAAATATTTGCAATTATAGTCTGTAACTTGTAATGCAATTTTTGTTACATTTATTTACTATTTGTTGCAAAATGTGTCGAAAGTAATTATATTCAACAATTATTCGAATGTAAAAAAAGTAATAATAAATACAGAGGTTTAGCGTTGTATATTCCCTTTTGACTGAAGAAATTTTTGATCAAGTAAAAACTTCTTACTTGCTCGGTTTATTTACTACGCTACCGGAAATATCACACGCTTTTATACGAATGATTGTAGGAAATCGCTGACATGCTCATTTGAGAGTGAAACCTCTTACTCGATCACCCACTATTCAAATGTCCCAAGCCAAACGTTTTGAACAGTACATTTTCATTATCCGAGCAGTGTATCTCCTTCGTTATTTTATTACACAATCAAATACAAGGATTTTCTCTTGCCTTTGCAAGCACGACGTCATTTTTTCGCGAACGAAAAATATACGAATAAATTTAGTTCGAAAAACGGAGCTGCTGCCTCCTTGTTATCCTCGTTCAATTAACAAAATATCTCAAGAGCAGAAACTAACCAATAGAGAAAATTTAAAAGCCACTTCTAGAAGTAGTAAGTAAACTCTACGAACGAAGAACACGATTGTACGAAGAGATTAAATCTCTAGTAGATTAAATCTAGACGTAACCTATATTCTTCGTACAATTTTATCACTATCGTCTGCCGGAAGAAAAATGATCGATTTCTCGCGTTCGCGTATATTTTCTCATTGAAGGCAGGACTTGTAACGAGTTTAGGATGACCTAGATCTCGCGGTGGGTGGACGTCGTAGGACCATGGGACCGATTCCACAGCCGATTCGGGACCGCGTTTGAACGAAACGGAATGGTCGCAAGTACATCTCAATTTAAGGGCAATTGTGTTTAACAGTCCGACGCTCTCAATCGACTGTGGGCGTCTGCTTCGTTGACGAACGAACGAACGAACGAACGAACGAACCCACGGTCGAACCGTGAATTTCATTCTGTATCTTCTATTGTCAGACGTACGACTTCCCTTTCCGGTCTTGGTTTACGGCGTGTTATTAAAACATTGTCGCACACGTAGTATATTCTAACGCAAGACAGAGCAATTTTTCCAACGATATTTATCAAAATAATCTCATCAAAAATGCACTCGCTTAACGCTAGACTTAACCAAAATGGTGAAAACGATCAATTTGTGATTTTTGTTAGAAATTTTATAGATATAGAAACAGTGTATATTCAAAGATTTGAATAACTTTTTGCAAAATATATAAATTAAAACCTCGGTTAATTTATCATATTATAAATGATAAATTATAAAATTTAAAATTTTCAAATTTTATAGATATAGAAACAGTGTATATTCAAAGATTTGAATAACTTTTCGCAAAATATATAAATTAAAATCTCAGTTAATTTATCATATTATAAATGATAAATTATAAAATTTAAAGTTTTTTAATTTTATAGATATAGAAACGGTGTATATTCAAAGATTTGAATAACTTTTCGCAAAATATATAAATTAGAAGCTCGGTTAACTTATCATAAATTAACTTTTATAAAATTTAAAATTTTCAAATTTTATAGATATAGAAACAGTGTATATTCAAAGATTTGAATAACTTTTCGCAAAATATATAAATTAAAAGCTCGGTTAATTTATCATATTATAAATGATAAATTAACTTTTCTAAAATTTAAAGTTTTTTAATTTTATAGATATAGAAACAGTGTATATTCAATGATTTAAATAACTTTTCGCAAAATATATAAATTAAAAGCTCGGTTATTTTATCATATTATAAATGATATTTTATATCTTTTTACTTTAACTTCTTGCGCTGGAATGATGTGCCACGCACGTCGAGAATTTTTTCCTCCAAAATTGTAACATCTTCTCAGTTTGAAATATATTTAAGTAAAACAAAATAGGCAAAACAAATAATAAATTTATTACTTCTCAATGATTTCTATCCAGCGATATTATACCGACGAATTAAAAAAAAAAGCTACGAATTATTGTATACAGTCACTCGTTATGGTCCGCGATTAGTTGCCAGCGCAAGTGGTTAATATCTCCGATAGAAATTTCATGCTTTAGCCGCCGGTAATTCTAGTGTTAAAAAAAAAACATCTTTTCGTAATTTCCACGATTCTGCCTTTTTTTTTTTTTTTTGGTGCGTTAAACCACATTCTTCGAGAAAATGGGGATAGCAGGATCGATTCGTTGAAAGGATCAGAGTTACTGAATTGTTTCTTACGCGGCGATGATCGATACAGCTCGTGGAAGAATGATCGGTCTTGCGAAACCGATTCTCCGTTGCGTCACAAAGATAATAACGATTGCGCGGCGATGATTAAGCCGAGAAACGAGATCGTGGTAATTTCCAATGTGGAATAATGAAGTCCTTCTAGCAACGGGGTTTTCTCTTCCGAGATGAACTTTTATGGGAAAAGAGACATTGTAACCACCGACCGGTGTGCTTGTTAGCTCGCATTGAATCGCACAGGCTTTTTTATCCCGACTTTTATCTCACGCTACATTGAATTCGTTTCACGGCGTACGGAGAGAATTTTCATTCTTCGCCGGGCCCTTTTGTTTCACTTTATTTATTAAATTACTCGGTTTCAAGTAGTTTGATTGGTGCAGTCCAGTTGACAAATTCGAATCGATTGGTGCGATTGCTCGTCAGATCAGATTTATTCAACGCTGACGTGCGCTGGGTGATTGTTGAAACTAGGCCAAATTATGGCTGTTTCCTGAAGGAAGATGACGAAAATTGATAGTGGGAACTATTTTACGCTTGAACTGGATCCTCCGCCTCTATGTATCTAATCGTATTTTTCTTTTGAGCACATCAGCGCATCCGTTCTTCTTTTCGCGTTCTCTTTTTTTTTTTTTTTTTTTTTTTTTTTTTTTTTTTTTTTCTCCCTGTTCGTTTCTCTCTTTACACGGAACCGTATATACAGTGGCCTGTATCTAAAGGACAATGTTTGTATAGAATTTAACCTGTCAGTATATCTGTTTAAATAGCGATAACGTCACGTCATTTATCAGAGAGCGCACAATATGGTTTTTAAAGGACAGAAAACGTGAGAAACTGCAATAGTGTCGCATTTATTTACATAAGGAAGTTTAGGAATTTGTAAAAAAAAAAAAAAAATCTATAGTTATTGAATCAAATAACGGTAATTATAATTGTAGTTCGTGTACGGCAAAAGGTGACAAAGTAAATAAAAGTAAAGAAAGTCAGCAAAGAAAACACCATCAACTGTATCTCGTGTAAGAAGCTTTTTTGGGTTGTCTACATAGAAGAAGATCCGCGTTGATACTAGTTCAATAATCAATTTTTCATCGTAGTTTATTTGCTCTCTAAGCAATCCATTCGAAACTGTTGTTTTGTTGATGAACTGACCTATACTGCGTGTGCTAACAAATGTAACACGTGCTGTATCACTGCATCACAGTTTATTAGCATTCTATCCAATCGCTATTTCCTCAAAATAAATGTGTAAAATAAATGGTTAAAATTTTCCAAACGCAACACGAATCTCTGTGTCATTTTGTAATTATTCCTCCAAGTGTCATTTTGTAATTACTCCTCTGTCGATAAAGGAACAAAGAGATTTGCACAACAGTCTTCATCTCTATATTCGTCTATCTCTGTATGCTCCATTTCGAATCTTGTGGGACTCTCGATATCGTAATAATAGCTGCCCTCTCTGGCAGCATTCTCTTTTCGACACTGTCATCTTACAAACGACCTATTAAGGCTATCCTCGGCGGATAATTTTTTTTTAAAAATAATCCTTTGCGTAGTCACATCACGCTATGAGGACAGTGTTGTTGATCATGTGTTCTTTGAGGACTGGACGCAGCACCACGTGCAATCATTATCTCCCGGGGCCTATCAGGGCCGATAATTGCAAAGCGTAAACTCGCAACACCGCAGCTTGTCGTTTACTAGAGCGGCCAGGTGAAAGAGATGATGGATTTTCACGGTTGCATTCTATTAACGGAATATCCTTTCTGAGGCTATAACGGGAATACAATACGGCAGGAGCTAGAAAAATTTTTATGCCACCACGCTTTCAGTTTTTTCCTCTACGCTTTGCCGATCCTCGAACAATGCTTGCCTCACATGGGCGAAACGATAGACAAACACGTGTTCGATTAGAAAGCAAGCGCGCGAAGATTCTTTCGAGATTCACTTTTGAAAGAATTAGACAACGACTTGACACGTTCGATTGGTGGTAATTGCGTCTATTGGACACATTAACGAGCCATGTACATGCGTATGTAGATGTTTCAAGTTAGTTATCGTTTCCATTGGGAAAATAATTATGGAATGAGATATGTTTTGATTAATCTCTCGTCACTCATTTAGCATTTTCGAAGGGGCTATTCTGGTAATCCGGCTTGAAAATATCGACCTTTTAGAGATTTTTTTCTAAGGAAACCACGATACATTTTGATACGCAGTTTTCGCACACAGATTTATTCATACTTAAAGAGTATTTACAATGTTGTTTTTTAACGAAATTACTAAAAGTTGTGGAAATTGTATAGCCTTAGGTAAAGCATGTTTTTAAAAACGGGTTCGAATGGCTGACGTGATTCCGGTCCATTCTGGTTATTTGAAACTAAAGAACCGAAATGCATCTTAATTAGTATAAATGTGGCTATCGCACGAATCACGAAAGCAACGAAATTTCAAAAATTAAAAAAATGGCAGCACTTTGAAGTTTAAATATCGCCTTTCCTTGTGCTTTTTGTCTTTTGGGTGGTAAAAAGAAATAGAAAGAAACATCAGATTTTGAAATCCGTGGTTCATGCGATAAAGGTACATCCGGTGAAGATCCTCTTGCAAATTTCAAGTCAATCGGTCAACCGAAACGTGAGATATTCCGTCAGCCAGTTTAAAAAATATGGATTTGAGAAAGACACACTTGAAGTTTCTGTTACCTGTTGTATAAAAATATTCATAATTACGATCAATCGGGCAGTACAAAAAATAGAATATTATAAGATAATAATAATACAAAAATAAATAATAATATCAAAATAATAATAATATAAAAATAATATAAAATAATAATAATATAAAAATAAATAATATAAAATAATAATATAAAAATAAATAATAATATCATAAAATAAAATATTTTTTGAGAAAAACACATTTGAAGTTTTTATTACCCGTTGTACAAAAATATTCATACTTACAATCAATCGGGCAATACAAAAAATAGAGTATTATAAAATAATAATAATATAAAAATAAATAATAATATCATAAAATAAAATATTTTTTGAGAAAAGTACATTTGAAGTTTTTGTTACCCGTTGTACAAAAAATATTCATACTTACGTCGCGAACAGTACACCGTTTCCTTTAAACATCTACGACTTTGCTAATTTAACAAATTCAAACAAATCCTGTTACATAGATATTTTCGAAAGCATATATATTTTGAGAAAATGTATAAAAAAAGAAGTTGATTTTTTTAAGCCAGAATTATTACCAGAATTACCGCCTTAAAACGTTTCGTGACAGCGTTTGAAATTGAGAACTGTGGAAAAATGAAATTATTTCGTGTTTTTAATATCTATTTATATAAACTGGATCGCGTGGAGTATGACAGCGGTAGATAAATGATGCGACTTTATCTAATATTAGGAAATACACGGACTATTTTTGTATTTTGAGAGGGTCCTCTAGATAGAAAAATAATAAGCGAAATTCTCTGGAAATGTTTCGCCTAACAATGGCACTTTCCTTCATTCCTTCGTTTCGCGAAAAGTTGCTTCATAGTAATTGTTTCGAAATGTATGAACTCGAGAAAAATTATTCCAGCGTCAAAATAGCGCGGCTGCACGAATAGATAGTTTACAGAGACACGTGTTAATTTGCAAGATATCTCTTAAATAAATAACGTAGTGAAAGTGCTATAAAACACTTTCTTTCAGAGTCAGAATGTTTAACACACATTCGTTTAACATGGGTATAATTATACTTTTACTTCTGATTAAACTTTCACTGTGTCTTGCAATTTTTTTCGCCGAAAAATACACAGTGCTACCGATCAAAAAAAGATTTTGAAAGCAGTCGTCTCGAATCTGGTTCGTCGTTCAACTGAAATGTGTTAAAAAGCTCTGGTTCGTTACAGTACGGATAACATTTTCTTTTTTTTTTTTTTTTTTTTTTTTTCATCGCTTTTCAGCAACTGTTTGGTAATTCATGATTCTTCGTTTGCTCCCACGTCATCGTGACAATAATACTTTTTTCGTCGGCCATTTTATCATTCCGTTACGTAACTATTATTTTTCAACGATCCCTTCACGATATGCATTTTTATCTCATATCATCGCCGCGAACCTGGCACTCGATTACATAGCCAATTCATCGTTGCAACTAAAGTACATAAACCGAACCCCGCGATTTTAGATGTTTCTCTCAGAGCTTTCTTTGCTTGACCTGCCCGTTCGTTCTATTCACCCCTTAACGTCATTATCTCAATGCGCCGTAGACCATTAGTTATCAATGAAACTAATATCAATGAAATCTAGATGCGAGCTCGCTGTTGTTCGAGATCGAAGAACGTCAAAAATCCCGGCGTGTGTGTGCCCAATTTGACCAGTGGCGTTCAAGAAACTGACGATTGTCGAAAGTCACGCGATTTTGTCGATGTTCTTGTAATTTTTGTGACTACGATAATTAATTCGAGGAAATAATATCGGCGAGTATATCCGTGACTATTCGTTGTGATGTAATTAATACGAAGAAGGGAAAGGAGAAAAAGAATTCCCTCGAGTTTGTAAATTGAAGAAAGAAAAGAAAAATCGTGACTTTTCGTTGTTTGTTAAAAATTCGAGAAGAATACCGCGTGTATGAATTGTCGCGTGTGCTGTTCCGTGTAATATTGGCACGTGATAAAGGGATAAATAGACAAGTATATACGGAAGGTGATTTGTGTGAATACACGAGGGATAAATCGTCGGCGGACGGACCGAAGGGAGAGATCAGAGAGTGTGGACAAACGGAAAAGGATAACGGAGAAAAATGTTCAAGCTGGCTGGACGGCAAGAATGGGAGGCCTTGACGAAAGGTAAATGGCGTGGCCGTTTACGAACCGTTTTTTAACCTCTTGCGCTGAAATGACGTGCCACGCACGTCGACAATTTTTTTTGTGCCCCAAAAACTGCAACACTCCCTCCAATAGTCTTAAGTATGTTTAAGTATATAACTCGGGCAAAACGAGTGTAATAAATTTATTACTTATCAATCATTTCCATCCGGTAATATCGTACCGACGTGTTCGAAATGAAAGCGACGAATTATTGTGTACGGTTCGGTCACTCGTTACGGTCCGCAATCAGTTGCCAAGCGCAAGTGGTTGAACAATTATTCCACACGTGTACCCCTAACCCCTCGCCGGTTTGAATCGGTATTCCCGATTGTTGAAAGAATGTTGTCGGAAGTTAAAAATAAAAGGGAGACACGTGTTTCTCTTTTTATTCTCTCTCTCTGTCTCTCTCTCTCTCTCTCTCTTTCTCTCTCTTTGCTTAAGAATAAGAGACGGTGTTGCATGGATTTTTAAAAAGAATCTCTCTCCCCCTTCTCCTTCGTGACGGATTCTGGCACAACTTATGATGTTCGTGTACAGATCTGATTAATAATGTGCTTCTCACGACTCTCAATTTCGTAATTACAAACTTGGAAATGTTTAGTTTGCTCCGTTACTTCCGACACGCTCTACGAAATAAGGAAATTTCAAATAACAAGCGGCAAGGAGAAAGCCAATCCTCAAAATCAATGTTTTCGTTCATGTTGCAACGAGCGTTCTTTCTTTTCTCCTTGCAATGTTCTTTTCCAGAATATATTGCCCGATATTCACGATTATAATCTTTGATGTTTATAAGTTGATTTAATTAATTGTACTTGCAGAACAGAACGATGAGTTTTAACGAAACATTGAATAAGAAAAATATGAATCGAAACTGATCATTTGACATTGTTAAATTTTATTGAAACTGGCACCACGAGTGACAGATACTGTGACAATCAATTCGCTCGTAATCAACTACAACAATCACCAATTAACAATTTTATCGATTAATCAGTGCCATAGATAATAAAACGAGAAAACACAAATGATCGTCGAGCTGATAAAAATATTAAAATAGCTTTATTAAAAAAAAAGCATACGTATAATACGAGTCATTATTTCTAGGATTAATTAAAGTCAACCGATATCGATAATTTAATCAAACATACGTTGAATTTTATTTTCCCGCGAGAAAAAAAGTCGAACGACATTTTTCATCGAACGCCTATGTTTTTTTTTTTTTTTAAGTTGAATTTCTCTGTTCACTTATATCCAGTTCTATTTGCGATATTTTAATTTCAAATGCAATCCTTTGACCCGTATGTATCAAACCAATATTGGAACTGGTTTCTACCAGTCAAAAGGTGAAGAAAAAAAAAAAAATGTACCTTCCATATCACTTGCGTTTATAGAGGGTTAATCCTCGTATGTCATTGTAGAGCAAGTTAATTTTATATTGGTTACGACGACCTGTTTCATTCTGTGAATATTTAGAAAGAGGAAAAAAATATCGGCTACTGTGTGCATGGAGGAAAAAAAAAAAAAAGAAATAACTAAAAGTTCCCCGCGTGGGTCAAACGGTGATCCACGCAGGACGGAGCTTGTTAGAACCGTTAACTCGATCGTTCGTGTAAATCGAACGGGTAACGCAGCGCGCGCGGTTATTATTATTAAGGTCGATTATGTAACGTTCAGTAATCATATAGAGCATGAAAGAGTACTGGTTATTAATAACGTGGAAACAGTTTATCGAAAAAAAAGGAAACGTCGATATTTGGACGATGCGTTGGGAAACGAGCGCGAGAGCCGACAGTTTCTGAAAGGAAATTGCCACGCGCCTCTCCGCTATCCTCCGGTTAACTCCCCCTTCGTGGTTTCTGGTGATCGATCAGCATCGTGATATACAGGGTGATTTAAAGTGTGATAAAATATCTTTTTATTCCGATATTAACCTCTTGCGCTGGAATGACGTGCCACACACGTCGAGGACATTTGGCCCAAAATTGCAATGTTTTCTCAGTTTAGTATATTTAAGCATAACCCAGGCAAAATAAATAATAAATTTATTACTTCTTAGTAATTTCTAGTAACAGTAACATACCGATAAATTCAAAAAGAAGACGAGTTATTGTACGACGGGTTTGGTCACTCGTTATGGTCCGCGAACTAGTTACTAGCGCAAGAGGTTAAGTGCATTTCGAAAATATTTGGGCCCAAAATTGCAATGTTTTCTCAGTTTAGTATATTTAAGTATAACCCNAGGCAAAATAAATAATAAATTTATTACTTCTTAGTAATTTCTATCCAGTAACATACCAATAAATTCAAAAAGAAGACGAGTTATTGTACGACAAGTTTGGTCACTCGTTATGGTCCGTGAACTAGTTACTAGCGCAAGAGATTAATGCAACAATATTTCTTTATTATCTACGTACATAAAACAATTTTCGACCCAAGTTCTATTTTATATTTGAATATTTGTTTTATTATAAAAAATCCAAATGTGTAATTATAAATTAGATCTTCGATTTAACTCTTAACTCTTCGATTAAATTCATTGGATATACTGTTCGTTTGATGTATGTACAACTGAATATAGAAAATTGAAGGTCAATTATTCAGACATTTAATTTATTAGGACCAGATATTCTTATAATAATAAATAAATTACTCAGTTTATACTATGACTTCGATAATTGATCGTTTATGTCTTCACTTAGCAAATCGCTTTGCATTCCAATCGTGTTTAGCCGGATAATCGGGGATAATTCCTCTGCAATTAAGATTAAGTTAATTGTTTGATTAAATAAACAACATCGTTTTATAATCTGTAGATATGTATGTATAAATTATTATTGATTGGACAGGAAAGACGCAGTAGATTAAAGTCATTATAAATATGTTTAACAAACGCGTATCTGTCACATTTATCTGCTTACTTTTTATATAGATCTATCGTCTCTTATAATTTTGTCGTTCGATTTGAGACCAGAGGAATGTTTCTGCTAGAGTATCGTCTCGGTTGAAAGCGAGGAGTAATTCGGAGAATGTTCGTGAATATTTGGAATGCATGATATGATGCCACGTGGCAATAATGGTACAACTGTGATTACTCTGTGATTGCCCGTCTCTTTACGATTCATGTCATTTCTCTTAGAAATCAATAATTATTCATCGCAGAAATGTAAATTACATCTGAAGAAACTAAAGCTAGCCTTCCATTATTTTTCATTTCCTAATTAACGCCAAAAGCTTCTGGTTAATAAGTTGACCCAGTTAAGAGTAACCTCGCCCGGTTCATTGACTAATTGATTAATAGTTGAAAGGATATTTTAAGTCATGAATGAATTTTCAGGCGACCAAGTGAATTCGAGTGTCTAATAATCGCCTTTGAATCACCCGATATATATTGGCGGCGGCGTGCAGTGGAAGTGCGTTTTTATTTACTTTCTTAGGGGAGTAGCCAGGTCGATTCATGCGTTTCTCAGCCCTTATGTTGCCGGGGTCGAAAATCTCGTGGCCACTTGGGGAATGAATCACCACACCGCGGAAGTACGAAAAATCGATATTGCCCATACCGCGCGTTCTACGCTCGATTCAAGTAGAAGAAGTTCAGCAAGTTCATGTGGCACGACCTAAGATATCCACGATGGGCAGCCTTCTTATTCTTCTTTCTTTTTTTACCTCTTCACTTCTTGCTTTTCTCAGAAATACTCGACGCCACATGTGATCACACATATGGTATCTTTTCTTGTGCCTCGTAAGAAACTACCGAGTTTCGAAAAAAAATTTTCGAGTGTCTTTTCGAGTTTCATGTTCTTCTGGATTCTCCCCCCCGAGGAGTTGGAATGCAAGTGCCGGAAGTAAAGTAATTATTTTCGATGAAAACGAACGCGTTTCTGTTCTATTTCGTTCGCTTTGTCTTTATACGCGAATTTATATTGGAAGAGTAAGAATTTTTGATTGTATGCTTCTTAATCACGTCGTTCTACCATTTTTAATTCCTCGACTGTTAACACTTGCTCTGCTTCCTTTCTTTCGCTTAACGTTGCTCGTCATTCCCTTCTAAGAAAATCGTATAAAGAAAATCCAGTTTGATTCCCTGTAAAGGGGATCCGCTATAAATGATACATTCTTTTCCTTACAATGACTTTCATTGATTCACGATTAGACGCAGACCATCGAGGGTTAGCCTAAACTTTTGGGGAGTTGGAGTTTTTATTCTAATTGAATCGGATACATGGAACGAAACAGGTTGTCAGTTTCAGTCGTTTTTTGAATTGAAATTTTTACTTATCTCCTGTTCTTTCAATTTTAATGTACTGAAGAAGATGAAATCGTTTTTCTCTCGATATTTGTAGGTCTTTTCTTTTTTTTTTTAAATACTATTAATTTGCTTTTGTTATAGAATGAACAAAAAGTAGCACCTTTTGATTCTTATGAAAATTGAAGGCCAAAGTAAGGATAAATTGAATGAAATTGAGAACTTTCGGGAAAGTTTCAAATTTTGCAATACAATCGCGAGTAGAACACCACGTGACCTTTAAAGTAATTGCAACAAGACAGAAAAATATGAAATGCATCGCTTGTTCCTCTGGTCTTTTTTTTTTTCGTATTATGTTTTAAAGGTCATCTCGTATTCAACTTGCGATCCTCTCCTAACAGCGATGAAACTTTGAACTATTATATCTGAGTAAGGGTAAGTACTCACTAAGTATAGAATCTATGGTCACGTAATACCCTTCAGAATCCCTATTCATTTTTAAAAAAAAAAAAAAAAAAAAAAAAAACGCAGAACTAAAATACGTTGCAAGCCGAAGCAGAGAAATTTCGTAGTAACGACGCAAAGGAATTTAACAAAATTTTGAAACTTGGTTCTTGTGGAAATCGGAACGAGTAAATGTTGTTTCATTCATTTTTGACGTGAGAAATCACTCCAAAATGTAAATCCGGATGATCGGCAGCAGGTGTGTGGAAAATATGATAAGAACAGGTGATGGAGCATCGGTCGATCGATCGATTAACAAAAAAGGAACGTATCAGCAGAAAGTATTTATCCGTGGCGTGTCCCTGTTTTCAGATATACGGCTGCAGCTGAACGAGCAGCTGAGATGCCTCGACATCCGGATGGAGGCGCAAGTCGCCATCGTGGCGGAGCTTCAGGATTTTTTTCGAAGGAGAGCCGAGCTCGAGCTCGATTACAGCAAATCTCTCGACAAGTTGGCCAGAAGCATACAGCTCAGACACAAGGAGCAAAAACAAAAGTACGCATCTTGTCTTTCTTTGTGACCTGTTTCTCTTTTATCCATTCTCCGTGATCAATGATCTATAGAGCTTTTTTTCTGTTTCACGTATTCACGTTTTTTGGAAAAGTGCAATTTAATATTGTATCTTTGGACCATTTAATTATTTTCTTCTCTAGATACTTTTTTTTTTAGACGGTAGATTTTAAGAATGTACATTTGTAACAGACCGGTCAAATGTTTTACCTGTAAGTAAGCTAGCTAATGGCGAATAATTCGTAGACGAGAGCATTGGCCCCTATTCTCAAGTTACGCTTGCTGGCAGCAACTTATCAACGAGACCAAGTCCTTAAGCAGAGATCACGCGGCGCTTTCGGAAGTGTACAGCACGCATCTCGTCGGTCGTCTCAATCAGGTGATGGAGGATGTACAACGGATATACAAGCGTGTAAGTACAGGCTTGGTGGTACCGTCGTATCTACGTTGAGAAATGTAAAACGAGCTTGCGACTAATATTTAACACTAGAAACTACCAAGGTGGTCAAAATGGCCAGTTTATAATTTTCTATGGAAATTTTATAAATCTGTAACGGTATATATTTTTAGATGCTCGAGTGAGATGCTTCAATAAAATATATTAATAGAGGCTTGCGTTCTTTATTATTGTATTATTAACTTCTTCTTGCACCTTGAATGTTAATATTATATTTTAGTGGTCGGTAGTTCTAGTGTTCAAGTCAGCCAATCGGATATGCACAATCCAGCGCATAATCATTAAAAATGAACTGAACGGCCGTCCCAATCCAATTGATTTCAGTGCCGTGAAATAGGCTACGAGACGCACGAGGAGATCCTTCGAGTACTGGACGAGCTGCACACCACGATGAAAACGTACCAGACGTACCAGACAGGGTCACGGCAAGCGGAAACGAAGCTTCGTGTCGCGGAACAACAGCGCAGCAAGCTCGAGGTGGCGAACGCCCCGCCCGAGAAGCTCGCGCGCAGCAAGAAATACAAGCTCATGGAAAAGGAAGTGAACAAGGTGGGTTGGTGACGTGAAATCAAGGCCAAGCCGCCGTCTAGTACGCTCTCTCGCCCGTGTTTCTCCAGTCTCTCCAACGTTTTATCCTTCTCTCTCTCTCTCTCTCTCTTTCTCTTCTTTTTTTTTCCTTTCTCATTGCTTCTCTGACCCTGGCGAGGTCGAGTGTACTTCAAGACGCGCGAGTATCGATTTCCACCGTGTTCTTACGTGGAGGGTACGTGAACCGCTGGCTCTCTATGCATTCCCCTGCTGAATAAAGCACCGTTTCATTCATCTCCCTGTCAAAATTTCACGCCTCGCCATCAATTTCAGAGGAAAGATGATTTGTATAGGATAGCAGATAGATCGTTGGGGCGAAGTTGGACTTTTTTTGGAAATTTCATCGAGCACGAAGATTAATTCGAACGGGGAATATTTGTATGAGCAAGATATATTGAGAGTTGGAGGCTTACGCCATTAGTAAGCACATAACAATATTTTATACCGTTAGATGTTGTCAAAACATTTCTTCAGATTCAGATTATGTCACAGATGAGAATGTCACAGACAAAAATCAATTAAAAGCTATTAATAAAAATTGATTGAACTTACGTGTGAATTGCTCTTCATTTTGTTCAGAGGAAGGCCAAGTATCAAGAGGCAAAATTGAAGGCATTGAAAGCAAGAAACGAATACATTTTGTGTCTTGAGGCATCTAATACGACAATACACAAGTACTTCGTGGATGACCTTTCGGATCTCATCGATGTAAGTTCTAGTAATAAAAGAATAAAAATAGATTTTCTTGTCTCTGCAAAAATCAAAGTACTTAAATAAATGAAAAACAGAAATAATACCTGAAAATTATTCTTTTATTCGCCATATTTATTCTTCCAATGATAAACAAATTTTTTTAAAAATTACTGATCGATCTTAAACAATTATTATTGAATAGAAAATCAGTAAAATTAAGTCAGTTTTACCCAATAACATAGACCATTGTAACAAGCAATTCAAAGAAAATTTATTTCACACTACGCTACTGAACCTTTTTTACCCTATTTATTACAAAAAGGCAAAACTTTTATAATAAATATTCGAATGTACATTTGGCATAGGATCTGTGAACTAATTACAGTAACTTGAACGTTAAAAGAGCACTGAACGGGCTTCTTAATACCGTACACGTGACTCAATAGTGGGTCACTGAATCGGTTGAGTCAACTGAAAGTTCTAATCGCCTTTTCTAATTATTGCTAAATGATTGTTGAGTAAGGTGTATATAAATCTCCTTAAGAAAATTGTATTTACTCGTTCCAATAAAAATCTGATTATTGTTCATTTAGTCTTTCAAATTGCATTTCAATTGTATGAAAATTTACAATTTGATTAGGATTTTTAATATTTTTATAATAAAAGAAATTCATATATAATATATGAAACATTTTCTTCCTTTTATACATACTACGATGTATTAAGATATTTGACACTAAAGACATCTAAAAACTAAAGGTTCTTAATGATATTCTTTTAGTGTATGGATTTTGGATTTCATAACTGCATCGCCAGAGCATTGCTGATGCACTGTAGCGCGGAAGAAGGTAGGCAGCGTTCACTGCAATCTGGTGCTGAACAATTAGCTGCGTGTGTTGGTGCTCTAGACTCGAGGGCAGACAAACAGAGGTTTCTGGAATCTCATCATTCTGCTTTTATGATTCCTAAGAAGTTCGAATTCCAAGGACAACGAGGGGACGAAGTACTTGAAGTATGAAAATTGTTCTTCCTTTTAATCATCATTGATCACGTTTGAACAACTTAGATCATGAGAGAACAAGTTTATAATTGATTGTAATTTTTCTCTTTAATTAGCTGAATTATTCTAAGTTCATTCTTAGATCTATCCTACAAATCCTAACAACCGAAACATTAGTCTGTGTCTCATATGATAAATAATAAAAACGTGTTCAAATATCTTCAACTTTCATCGTGCTTTTAATACTAATTTATTTTTGAACTTATTTTTATTAGACTCCCGAACCGGAACTGCAAAAATTATTACACGCTGAGATGGAGCAAAGATTGGCTCAACTGCAACAAAGATTGACATCTCTGAGAACGGAATCCGAAGAAGTTTGGAAAACCTTGGAAACAGCGGAAGCTAGCCTATTGGAGATGTTAACCGCGAAAGACTACGATTGTTCCAGATATTTTGGAGAGAATGCTGTTCCGACCTCAAGACCACCAGAAACCGTGCAAATCAAGCTTAGAGCAGACAGACAGGAAACTGAAGAATTCTACCTCACGGTGAGTTTAACTGGTTAAAATAAATACTTAATCGGATGGAGTAAATGAAACATTGTTGTTTCAATCTTTGTTGTTTAGCTACCTATTACCAAACTTGCTGTGTAGTAACATTGGCTTGAAACATTTTCACAGAAATTCAGGGAATACCTTCTTGGAACTTCAAGAATAGCTAGGTTAGACGCAAAGCAAGAATATATTCGACAGAGCTTGTTGGATGGCTCTACCGCCAGCCCGAATCCATCAATATCAACAACGAAGCAAAAGCAAGCTCGAAGGAAACGAATCGGTAGACTACAGATAAACGGCCAGCCAAAGTTATTCGGTGGTTCGTTGGAAGAATATTTGGAAAGTACCAATCAAGAGATACCTTTAATCATGAAAAGTTGCATCAGAGTGATCAATCTATACGGTCTTCATCATCAAGGTATCTTCCGAGTCTCGGGCTCCCAGGTAGAAATTAACAATTTCCGGGAGTGGTTCGAAAGGGGAGAAGATCCACTGGCTGACGTTACTGACGCGTCGGATATTAACAGTGTAGCTGGTGTGTTGAAACTTTATTTGAGAGAATTGAGGGAACCACTGTTTCCTATCATTTACTTCGAACATCTGATGGAATTAGCACAACTAGAATCAAAGCAAGAGTTTGTTAACAAGATGAAGGAACTGATTTCCAGTCTTCCAAGACCAGTTGTTATAGTAATGCGATACTTGTTCGCTTTTCTTAATCAGTAAGTACGCTATCAATAGTTAATTAATTAAAATTTATAATAAGAATATTTAAATTAAGATTTAGAGAAAGAGAAGTTTGTTTTGTAGATTTTTTTGATATTTTGTACGTGTCTGTATCTGCTCGAAAAAATAACTATTAATAAATCTTTCTGAATTTTATTTAAAATTATTTTTCTTTTTTTATAAACAGTCTTTCAGAATTTTCGGATGAAAACATGATGGATCCCTACAACTTGGCAATTTGCTTTGGCCCCACCTTGGTACCTGTTCCAGAAGACAAGGACCAGGTACAATACCAGAACCAAGTGAACGAACTCATCAAGAATATTATCACTTTCTGTGAAGAAATATTCCCAGAAGATATTGGAGGTACTCAATATGAAAAATACATCAGTAGAGAACCTGATGACGTGTAAGTATATTTTTTCTTATATTGAAAAAATTTATCCATATTCAGATTTTTCATAAAAATGAATTTTAAATGCAGAGACGTAGGAGATTCACCGACAGAGCAGGTCCAGGAAGACATGGACTCAGAAGTGTATCCATCTGAGGATGGTGAGTGAGATTAGATATATAGTTGTATAGTTGCTCGGAATCCAATAGCACGATCTACGTTCGTTTTGTGATTCCCAGAATCGGAAAACCTTGAGGCCACAGCACAATTCGATTTCAATGCAAGGTCCGAAAGAGAGTTAAGCTTCAAAAAGGGAGATACCTTGACTCTATACACACAAGTCAGTAATGACTGGTGGCGAGGTGCCTTGGCCGGTAGAGAGGGGCTTATTCCCGATAAATATATTATGATCAAGATAAAGTAAGTGCGACTTAATCACGCAGTGGCGAATTATTTCCTTCGAGAATGCCTTCTGTTGAACCTAGTGGCTGAATTTAGCAATTCTAAAGGGAATGAAATTTGGGTAAATTCGAGTAAATGCTTGCATTTTAACATAAAAGAGATAGCTTCTTTAGATTTCGCTGTTTGAGATGTTTCTTTAATTTAATTTATTCTCGATGAATGAATCTTCTTTTCTTATTAATTCTTTTCATGTGGACATTTAATTTCTTATGTGATCATTGTTTATGAAAATATGACTTCCTCAACATAGGATATGTGACTTCTTAGAAAAGAATTAAATATGGAGTAAGAAATCATGGAGATTTTTTTAATTTGAAGAAAATTTCTCCGCAGTCATCAGTTTTATTACTTGTGAATTGTTGATCACTTTCACACTATTATTCAGCAAAGTCATGTATCCAACAGCCACGTAAATGGTTCAAAAATGTTTACAAGCCTCTTGGGGTAGGTAGAATACAAAAGTAAACACTCCTTAACATATTGATGAACTGACCATGATTCCGCTTATTTTAACGTATTCATATTTGTACTTTATAAAACAAATAATATTATTTAAATGCTTCAGTGATTTTAATTTAAGCGCTTAGTAATTACCATCATTCTCATAACATTAACAATAAATTATTCGATTCATAGCGGCACCATTCAAATGCTTGTAATCTCCTCGATAACAATATATATTGCGGAGAAATTTTTCTAACATTGTTTTTACGATTTTTAGGTTCGTTAGACTTGCGTTGAAATTTATTATAATTCATTGCACAATTCTTCCAGATGTGAAAGATCTTTTGATAGATCCACAGGATTATTTGTCACGCAGTTTTGCTTGCTTATTCCCTCACATAATTTCATTTTATAAAAAGACACTTGTTATATCCTTTGTCCAGGGACGAAGAACGTGAAAAAGAACTCCTGAAGTCGTCGAGTGAAGAATCAATGCGAAGAAGGACCTCGAGCTCTGCCGACAGTGTTCTTTCGAGTAACAATTCACCACTAATGGGACCGTCTGGAAATTCAACAACTTGGCCCTCTAATTCCGCGACCGATGTGCAGTCAGCCACAAATATAATCGCAACAGACAATAGCAGTAACAGTGGTGTTATCCCAGCGGTCGTGACAAATGCCCCTTGCATCTCGTCAGCACAACCGATCATCAGTCGAGAGGTACTGGAAACTACCGTTTAGTATCAGTATATCTGTCCGATTTTTTTTTCTTTTTTTTTTTCTTTTTTTTTTTTCTTTCCATATGTCCGTCTGCTTGTACATTTTCTGCGGCGCACTCGGAAGATTTTTGAACTTTAAGCACAAGTGCATGGCTGTTGTGCTGTAATTCGTTTTCCTTAAGTGCAGTAGCAGCAAAAGATTGGAATGCACATTACCGTTTAAGATGCAGACTTGTTGCCTACACACCATACACATTTAATAGAAAAGCAGCATTGCTTTATTCCGTGGGAACAGAAAATCTGTTCTGTTTGTTTGAGTCGATATAAGATTATAAATCATAAAAATAAATTTTCTTTTATATTTGAGAAAAAGAGTCGAATTTTTTCCTTGGGTTCATGATCTGTGATCTTTTGAGATTCGAAGAATTTGAATCACAGTATAATAAGCTCCTAAAATGGGTGACATGTACCTAAGCTATTGTTAAGTTTAATTTACTTCGAAATAGTACTATCTCAATTAGCTGTAATCATTTGTACGATATATATTTGTAAATAAAATAGAAATATATACATGTTTGTTGCTGCATGTGCCTTTGATCTCTTTGTCTTGTGTCCTTTTTGTTGTCTTGCGTCATGTATATTTTTTTTTCCATTTTTTTGTAATGATGATGACTTTCGATGTTAATAGTTGGGATGGTTTTTCCAGATATACGTTTAGTCAGCCTTTAGTTGACAAGAAAAGTTTCACGTACATAGGTAGTGGGCGAAACGGACTAAAAACTGTTCGATAAAACTGCTGCCAAGTGTCGTGTGGTTCTGTCATTTGTGTTTTTCGTTTCGTTGAAGGAGTGCCTCTGATTAACAGTTCAGTTGGTTTGTGAATCCTAGCATTCTGTAAAACAATTTCAGTCTGTAGATGAAACCAAAATGGAATGCTACTCGCAGAGCCTACTTTTCCAGTGGATATTCTTTTGGCTTTAGGTGAGTAAACAAACGTCTCACCCACCCAGATCAGTTAATAATTAACTTCGTCGTTGGCATCTGTAGACAGATAGGTATCAATACAAGGCTGTTGTCACGTTTACATGTTTGCCTGCTTGTATTCATCCTACTCATTGTCAGTTTTACGAGCAGTTTTTAATTCTACCTTGGTATGAATATCGTTCTTATGCACTTGTGTTTATTCCATATTAATGCATGCAGATATCCAATTTAATTATTTATATAAGTATTATATCTTTATATTTCTGTACACATTTAAAGCTTGCAGATTACTTTAGACAAATTTAAGGTGTATTCTAAATTAGAAATTTGATTTCAATTGTTATCAAATATATTATATTTACGCTTCTTTATAAGTGTACGCTTGTAGTTACATTTCTTTCTAATTCTCTATAATAGAAGACAGTGAATATTACTAAGATTAAATTCAACAAGTTTGAAGATCATTTCATGAAATCTATTAAAAATGATCATCTAAATTAGAATACATCTCTGATTATTATTTGCTGTACTATAATTTTACCTTTCCTTTCCTTTTTATAATATGTGTCACTATTTTAGAGAAAATGAACGATTTTCTGTGTTAATTACTATCTATTTGGGATTTAATCAATGATTGTTTTATTATGTTTAAATATTTTGTTCAATTAAGAAGTAGTAAGTTTTTACTGTAACTATTTATAAATTATCAAATACAAATTGTAGCCACTTACTATTACGCAAGTAAAAATAATCTGTAACAAAATTCCAGGGCGCTACAATAACAACACAGAAAATAATTTACATTTCATTGCAACGTGGTTGGTAATTTGGAGAGAATCACTAGTTTTCC
This sequence comes from Frieseomelitta varia, assembly GCF_011392965.1. Taxonomy (NCBI): domain Eukaryota; kingdom Metazoa; phylum Arthropoda; class Insecta; order Hymenoptera; family Apidae; genus Frieseomelitta; species Frieseomelitta varia. The sequence continues at coordinate 184,048 of NW_025110178.1, read as the reverse complement.
ATTCACTACGTAACAAGACATTTCATCATAAATCGCTTTCTGAAACGTGTACGTTACAATGTATAATAATTTCACATTATTCAATTATTTTCAGCAATGTGCACCTCGTGTGGCAAAGGTGTCAACACCAGAAAAAGAGAAGCATGCCTTCGTTTCTGATCATCGTGCAGACACAACACCAGTCATTATCAGTAATAACGCCGAAGGTGAGAAGATATCGGACTTCAGTGACTCGTTACAACAACAACGCAACGAAGACGCTGGTGAAGAAGCAGAACGCATCTCTTTGATAAATTTGGATGGCGGATCAAAGCGTGGAACAAGCAGGAAGCAACACTGGAAATCCCAAAGTGTGGGTGATACTGTGCAGCAGACAGCGAATTCTCTCCAAACAAGCACCGTTTCTCAAGAAGAGGAATCTCAGGAACAGCCGACGTTTTCAGCGAATCGAGAACTTTGGCAGAGACGAGCGACGTCGCAAACGCAATTGAATCCACCCGCGCCTCCTAACCATAATAAGATTTTTCGTACCTCCCAGGAGTTCCGCGAGATGCGTCAGAAACACACACCGGATTTGGTAATGGATCTGCCTTTGTCGGCACAGGATGCAAGTAAGAAGTCTGCTTCGTCGAGCAGTCTGAGCAGCTCTGATGAAGAGACTCCCACTCAGCCAACTCGTGCTGAGGCAGCTACGTCGCCAACAGGTGGTCCCGAGTCCCCCGACATGAGTACCGCTGCAGAACGATTTGCTAAACAAAACCAATGCACTCTGAAGAAAAATACCAAGTCGAATTCCGACGCGTCGAAGTTGAAACGTATGGAAACCGAGCATGACCCCGAACAAGAGTCGGAAGAGATTGTCAGGTCGACGAGTTCTAATCAGATATCGGACTCAGTGCCTCTGAGATCACCTCTTCCACCGCGTTCGACGCCCAAAATAATAGCGAAATTTGCAGACATGCATCTGACAGGCGGCAGCCAGGTGTCCTCGTTCAAACCACAGATAAAAGTGAAGCCGACGATTCTTAAAAAACCGGTGTTGCCATTCCCACATCCGCACATGAGCCCCGAGCTCGCGAGGAAAATCGAGAAGCAAGCGCAGAGCGCCGAACAAACCAATTAATTGCTACCCAGGGTATTACAGAGAAATTTTTAGCAGCGAGAGAATATTTATTTTCAGCAATTCACGCGTGTTTGGACACAAGGTTTTCAGACGCGTACATTTGCCACTGACTTTTCCATTGACCAGTTACTCCGCCCAAATCGCAAGGATATGAAGTGTGTTAGTTATTATACCCAAAAGAAAAAGAAAAAAGGAAAGCCGGACAGTATCGTTCCTTAATATGAAACGGAACACGAGAATTTAGTTTGAACCAGTGAACGTTGCGTATTGGAAGGTCTGATGCTGTCCTCGGGCCGAGTTTATTTTTTCTACTACTATTTTCCATTTTCGCATAATTTTTTTACCAAATGACCCGCGAAACGATGTTTCTAGTCATCGAACGACGATTGAGAAACGATGCGAGAAATGTATGAGCGAGAAAATACATCGAAAAAGAACAAAAAAACGTAAAAAAAAAAGTATATATATATAATTTCGAGATTAAGTAAATTTTTCGTAGAGAGAAACAGCGAGAGAGAGTGCGAACGAGAGAGCGAGAGAGAGAGAGAGAGAGAGAGAGAGAGAAAAAACAAGATGATTTTGTACGTTGGACAATTTGTAATTTATTGCAAGGACTATTTCTTCTCAACGTGTTGTCGGTATAATGTTTGCAACAAACGTGTTTGATGTTCCTTTAAAAAAAAAAAATGCACGCGAATAAGTATAAGTTTTAAACAAAGCAAAAAAAAAGTCGAAGCCTTTTTTAGGAATTTGTTTTTTAAGGAGAGTGAGTGAGATAATCTCGAGATTCTAATCCCGAGTTATTATTATTATTACGATTATTATTATCATTAAACATTATTAACATGTCTTACGGACGTCTTTAAGAATTATACGACAATGATGTTCGATATATTCGAGAATAATAAGTGTACAATAATGCACGAGTATTTAAACAATTCGACGTCAGTTTTAGACATGTATCAATTATTCTACTATGGCAAAAAAAGAAAAAAAAAATTCAACGAAATCAGAAGAAAGCGATGTAACACCTTGACGTATTCATGCCCCTCGCCCCTGTAACCAATTTAAAGAGAAAAAAAAAGAGAAAAAAAAAAGAAAAATCGAAAAAAAAATCATTGTACTCGTTTATCGAAATAATATACATACAGTATGCCTGGTACTACGTGCAAGCATTCTACGAATTATACTTTGAGTGGAAAACCAATCTGGGACGCGCTGTAAACTATCGCGATCCATGAAGCAATGAGTAATGAAAATTCAATTAAGATTGACTAATATAATACTCTTTATAGTTACTGATCAAATATTAGTACGAAATATTATCACATTATACCCACCGCAATAAGAAAAATACCAAAATCAATGGATTATTATACTCCCTCCCCCCATTTTTCCGATTGTATCATATTTGTTGAACAAACAAAAGGCTACGATTTGAATTTTCTTAACGATCTTTCATTTTATGTATGTATGTATATATATGTATATTTACATATATACATAAACATATATATATATACACACACATATAGTTCATGCACAGTGAGAGTTGCGCTTTTACAATAGTTTTCTTTTCTGTAATTGTTCTCACGTTGAATTGTTAACTCCATGAGGATTCAATGTAATTTGACGTGTAATTTAATATTGTTACGTATTTATGTCGATTTTCTCTATCGTACAGATACGGAAGCCTAATTTGAACTATTTTTCCGTTATTGATATTAACTTCAATAAAGAAACTTGCAGGCTGTATTGACCTTTTCAACAACAAAACCTGATCATATTCCCAAGTTTGCATTTGCATCGGTTTTGCACGTGTTGGTGGTAAGTAATTTTGTAGTTTATTGTTTCTTTCATTAGAGGAGTAGAAATTTTATATTTATAATAAAGTTGAATTACAATTACATTTATTAAAACAAGATTTGTGTGACACTATGAAATAAACTCGATGTGTCCATATAATTTCAATGACAATGAAAAATAAATGAATAAATAATATGATCGATATTCTTTTTTGGATATAAGTACTTTTGGTCTTACTAAAAAGCATAATTTTTTCAGTATTACGGTTAATATACGGTTGTAGATGTATGTTTATTACGCTTATAGAGCGTTAGATTTAAATTTTTATCAGTACGAACAACGATCATCGAAAATGACGTGAGATAAAAATATTTATAAAATGAAATATATAGAAATACAGGAACAAAGTCGTTCGTTTTCAGCAGATCTTGTACAAATCTGCACATTGAATGTGATAGCTTAAATGAATGCTTGTATGAATTTTTTTTCGCTAAATGCGAAATTATTATTTATAAACGCGCGAAATTCAAATCGTAGATTCATGCCTAATTCGAATATATAGATAAACACAACTGATAAATCAGCTGATGTCAGCTGTTGTTCATTGGTATATATATTGGCACCTGTAACGGTAAAACGGTAAAAATGCCATTGTGTTCTACGCGTATGTATGTTTATTAATTTTAAAAGAATTCCTCGGCAAATCGCGTCTTGGATATTAATAATTCACGTTGACGTACTTTTATCAAATTCAATTGTTTCGTTTTTGTGCACGCCTCGGTTTTCTAAAGAAAAATGTGGTTAGTTTTTAATAATTATCACAGCTTATTATATTGTTTACAAATTGAAAAACCGAAGGAACCATTGAAAATACAATGTTGATCGTTATGTTTCACAACTTTGAAAATAACGCATTGACTGGTCAAATAAATATCATCTTTAACCAGATCCTATGAACAAATTCGTTTGTGCCATTTGAAATTTATTCCAGTGTGATAATTTCAATGCTAGTAAATAATAAAGATTTTCAGACATGGAAATTGATGAAATAACAAAAGACATTTTTGGACCAGATGTGTTAGAATCTACCGATGAAAGATCTAGCAAGAAAAGTAAACACTCTTCAAGGTATTTTTATTATTTGACTTTTCTTATTTCTGCGCTAATCTAACACTACGTATATTAATTTTTTAAATACATCTATTAACATTTTAGAGTAGCTCATACTTTAGAATTAATAAATAAGTACATTGAAAGTACTTTTTCAAAAGATGCTCCAGAAATAAATGTGAAAGATAATAGAATTGGCAGAATTGGACAAAATATTGTCCAATTTGATATGACAGCACGAACAGGAATTGTTTCAATCTCTTCTGATAAACTTTGTGTTACTAGCAGAAGTAATTTTAGCACAATAAGAGCAAATACAGCTGTATATCAAGGAAAGTGGATGTACGAAGTTCAACTTAAGTCCAAAGGTCTCATGCAAATTGGTTGGAGTACAATTAACTGTAAATTTACTCTAGAATCTGGAGTTGGTGCGTTGGTATTTCTGATAATATATTTTAACAATTTAGTTCTATTTCATAAAATGTGATTTTATTAGGGGATACTATTCATTCATATGCTTATGATGGAGACCGCATTAAAAAATGGAATTTGTCTTCATATTCATATGGAGAAGAATGGCAATTAGGAGATATTATTGGATGTGCATTAGATTTAGATAATGGAAATGTTAATTTTTATAGAAATGGTAAACATCTTGGACTAGCTTTTGAGAATATATCGAGGGGCGTTGGTTTTGCATACTTCCCAACAGTAAGCCTTGCATTATCAGAAATTTTAAGAGCTAATTTTGGATCTACACCAATACACCATCCTTTAGAAGGATATGAACCATTACAAGCGATTCCAGAACAAAAAATACATCAAGCTGTACTTTTGTTCAAATGGTTTTCGAAAATAATAGAACAAATAAATACAATTCAAAATACAAGACAAAATGTGAACAAAGAGAATATAAGCAAAGAAAAACTACATGATGATAGTATGAAAGTACAGAGCTATTTAATGTGTCTTTCAAATTGTATTTTAAAACGTATAGGACCTTTAATTTCAATACCATATATTACAGAACATATTGTAATTTCTTTCATACAATGTCTTTCTGAATCAGGAAATTCTTCATTATTAACTTGTTTAGATCTATTATGGATATTTCTTGAAGAGCATGAACTCAAAATGTGTTTAGAAGCTATCATTATTTACTCACTGTCTACAGACAGACATGTATCTTGTTTAATTGAATATTTTAATCAATATAAAAGCTTGCTTCTTCTAACAAATATTTGTCAACATACATCAACGCGCCAGTATTTACTAGAACATTTGTTCTTTACTCAAGTAAGATTGCCAAATTTGATGAATATTAAACCACCAAACAAAAAAGGACTGACTGACATAATTAGTGATATATGGTGGGAAACAAATCCTGTAGATTTAACGGTTGAAGTTAATAAAGAAAGTTATTTCAAAGCATGTCAACAAATAAAAACTACAATTTCCGGTACAGTTAATTTCAAGTATTATTACTATCCAGTTTTTTGTTTTTGTACTTATAATCTATATTTTGTAGAATTAGAAGCATTACAAGTAAAATTTTTAATAATTCTTCTTGATAATTCTGATGGTGATGAAACAAAACCAACTTCAAGAACTTTATTTTTAAGAAAATTCAAGCAGTATTTTTCTAGAATAAACAGTGTAAGTAGAATATTTTTGAATTTCCAATAATTGTGCTATTTTGTGTAGCATTTTGTTTTTTGTCAGTATTTCTACAAATAATAATCAATAATTTTAGACTTTGGAACCCATTGTCGTTGATCTTACTTATCGACTTCTGGTCGCGTTAAAAATTTTGTGTGATACCGAGGTTGGAACATCACCTGTTTATGTGCCTTGCAGGTAAGCTTTATACAATACATTTTTAATATCTAATAACATCTTTTTATATATTGAAATGAGCAGGGTATTTTATGATGGATCTATCGACTACACCAGATTTGAAAGACTGGGAGGTTTAGCGTCTCATTTGAGTAAGAAGTATAAAGAGGACCTAATACAATTGTTAGGGCACGAACATGAAGTAATTACAATGGAACAAGCAGCTAATTCATATAGCACGACAGCCGTTCGAATTAACATGAATTCAAATCAAGGAAGATCGATTGCCCTTAATGCAACACCATTATCTATGAACACTATAAATTCATCTTTACTTGAATTGCTTGATACCATTATCTCATTTTACAATAGAGTAATAAAGAACTCATTGGTGAGAGCGGCGCAACTTAGAAATAACATGTTAAAATATAATTCTGTTAGTCAAAACTTAAAGAGACAACTAGAAGAAATTAAAAGAAAGGAGGAGTTCAGATCTCCGTCAATTGAACAAGAATTACTGAGATTAATCAATATTTTCAATGCTAAGTTGAAAAACCAGGGAAGATATATGGCGTGGATTCGTACTACTATTTATTCAGAAGAAAAACAATTACATCTAACATGGCTTCTAAAAATAGTCATGTTAACTTTGACGAATGCCAACTTAGAAGGAAATATGTTTAGTTTTGTTCCAGAATTTTATTTGCAGACATTAGCTGAGTTGTGCGTCAGTTTGCGAAATTACATGCATCCAACGACACGTATTGATAAAATTCCAGATTATCAAGAAGTATTTTTAAATATAGCTAACTTTCTTTGCCATCATTTCATGGATTTCCGTATGGTAAACGTGGAGTGTCAGAACATGTTACTTTTAATGTTAGCTGGATTCATATTTAATCCATTTACATTAGAAGCTATGGAAAATGTGCCGGAAGAAAGTCGAGTAAAGCTTGTCACAAACTTAGTGAAATCATTTGGAAAGAGAGTATGGGCTGAGTCAAATTGGATTTTAGTCAGATTCTGGCAAGGTAATGGCTTTGCCTTTCGATATGAAAGAAGCCCGCATCTTCGGAAAAGAATTAAACTGAGATCAGTTGAACAAGAAACAATGTCACAACCTAGAAGTACGTAATTTTTGTTTTCAGTAAATGTTTTAAAAATTAGACGATCAGCAAGCTTACTGCTCTCCGTTCTTTAGAACCATGTCCATCCGCTGTATATCAAGGCCATTTAAGAGATATATTAGTGAAAAATCGTCAAGAAACGACAGTGTTCTTGAATTGTATAATGAATCTACTGAACTGGAGTTTCTCCGAATTTATTGGAATGATTCAAGAAATTTATAATATTTCATCAAGGCCAGAAAAAGTTTACATGCAACCTAAACAGTTAAAAGTTTGCGTCACATGTTTCGATTTAACGATTTCGCTGTTGAGAGTTTTGGAAATGATCATTACACTGGTTCCAGATATCTTCGATAATTCACAGTTTTTCAGAGAAAATCTGTTGTTTAGATTGTGCCAAGTATATGTTGTTAATATTTTCATATCTTATTTAATATACAATTATCATTACATTTCTTTCTTTTTTTTTCATTTTTAGTTACTTTGTCAAGTTTTAAATAGGATCAGCTCATACACTAGCTGTTTTATAAATGTTATGTTATTGGAAATACCATATTTAGATGAAGTGGATCACTTTCCAATATTAACTGCAGTTATAGGTGTTTTTTTGGCATTACTCAATGAAGATATGATCAATTATAAATGTAAGTATCATTTCTAATTATGGCATGAAAAAGATGTAATCAGAATTCAATATAAGAAGAATATGAATTTTATTAGTAAAAACCGTGACAGAAGTACCAAAGATTACTCAAACCTTATTATTAGAATCGAATTTTCAAATGAGCACCTTGCGTTTTACATTAGGAGATTCAACAGATGAAAAGAAGCAAAAAAAAATACAGTTTTCCTTTTTAGATTGTAAGTACAAAATAAGTATATAATGTAATATATAAAATGTTAGCACATACGTTTTCCTATGTTTGACTTTTGTAGATACAAATGACGTAACAGAAGAAGAAATTAAAAAAGTGAAAGATATGATTGAATACTTAGACGAGTGTCTTGCCATTTTACCAAAGCCAAAAATTTCGAGCGACAATACTGATATTTGCACTATATGTTATGCACAACCTATAACAGTAACTTTTAAACCTTGCAATCATCAAACGTGTCGTACTTGTATCGAGAGACACCTCTTAAACAGCAAATCATGCTTTTTTTGTAAAAAAGAAATTTTAAAAGTCATAAATTCTGATGATGATGTGATACATAACTTTAACGACTCGGATGAAAATATGTCCTCGTGAAATCGTATTAATGCCATAACATAATCGTGGGAAAAATTATAAAAATAAATTTCTTGTAAAAACTATGAAAAAAAAAGTAAACAAATGTTGTATAAAATGTTGCATAAAATTTTATTTGTTTAATATTATTGTTTATTACTCTGTCTTAAAAAGTTTATAAATGCAGTATAAAAATAAAAGATTATAAATTTTAGTCTTTATACAGATTTCCTGCCATAATATAACAAACATAATATTAAATTTGTATATGCATCAGTCTTTATCAATTTCCTATTACAATTAAAAGAATGTATCAGAATATGATTATTAAAATATTTATCTAAATCACAACAGTTGTAGATCACAGGATATAATGAGCGAGTTATTGTAAGGCCATTCATAAAAGTTATATTCTTTTGCTTATCGATGATTTACGAAAAATTTTCTTAAGTGAAAATTTCTTCTTTTTTATAACATTCAAATTAATATTAAGTACATAAATTTTCTTTCAACTGTCTAAAACCAGTTATTAATGAAGTTTTGTTAGGCTTCACACTTAAATCCTCTATTGCTTCTATAAATACAACACCAAATATAAATGCACCAAGTGCAGTGATAAAAATTGCAAAAAAAACTAGTAGTCGATCTTTGTTTAAATGTAATTCTGAATCTTTCAAAATTATACACTGGAATAGACATATGCCCGGAAAGATAAAAATGAAAGCTGCCGACAGTGCTCCCAACAGATTAATAACTGGCGAAATATCTGGTACCAGTACCGCAATTATTAAAGATAGTATGTACCAGATCAATGTAACAAAAACTCTAAATTTAATACAATTATTGTCCATTCCCAAAAGACTTAGAAAAGCATCACGACCACAATATAAGACAATCGGATATGTAGTAAAATTTTTGATTGCTATGAAGATAATGCCCAAAGTCAGAATTATGCTTTTCTCTGTATAGCCTTGAAGAATATCACTGGGCACTTTCCCAGCACCAAATGTCGCATATCCAAAAATACCAACTGCTGTATAGGCAGTAAAACAAATAATCATGCTTACTATGGCACATAATGTAAATTTTCTAAGTTTACGTTCTTTCATACAAGCGTACATTGGTATTGCTGTCATGTGACTCTGTAAATAGCAAAATCATTTATGAAAGTAAGGCAAAAGATTAAAAACTAACAATATTGAAGTACCTGGTATGCAAAACAAATTATTGGAATTATTTGAAGTGCCTCATATTCATTGTCTGGCCATATCTTCATGGAATTAATGGGTGGTTCAGTATTTGTAAAATATTTATAGACTATCAATGTTATAATGTATAAAATAGTTACACAACCAACGGAACTGGCATAACTGAGAACATCCAATTTTTTAAAAAAACACAGAGGAAGTATAAATAAACTACATGTTACAGTTGTGACAAATGGTCTAGACATGTACCTGGAATAATAAAATTAAGAAAATAATAATAATAACAATAGAAATATACTTTGCCAATGTATACTCTTATTTACCATGTATGACAATAATCAAGTCCATAGTATGTTACCAGAACTCTATCGAACTGATCGCCAACAACTATCAAAAATGTCAAGCAACATCCAAAGCTGTATATCATGATACAAAAGGCACATAGGAAATGTGACTTTTGCCCACAAAAATTAGCGAACATATCTTGCATAGTAGAGCTATTCGCAACATCACTGCAACTGGCTAGAATTACAAGTGCAGCAGTAATGAAGATCAATGCTATAAACTGCATAGTAACAGAAGTGAACAATCCTCCAGCTTTATCGAATGCTTGAGGAAAATTTAAAAGACCAGCTCCTAAAGTGGCATTCACAATTAAAAAGATTGTACTTAATACACTGGTTCCTGCAAATATCACAAATAAATCAGAATGAATTACGCAAAACATATGTCATGTTTTATTCAATTTATTATCAGACATTGTTTTAGAGTAAATAACAACAACAAAAAATTGGGATAATGCATATTAAAAATTGGAAGAATGAATTATTGATATTTATTTGCAATCATATTCATTGAAAACGTCATAAGTGACTACAGAACAGTAAACAAAGTACCTGATCGAGTGTTTTGAGAATTATGAATAGATGAAGGACTTGGTGCAGTGCATAATAACATATCATTGCTAATGAGCTGTTCCGTGTCCTCTATTAAACAATTCATGCTGATGATCACAGTTTAAACGATTACTTCTGACTGATAATCTGTCCAGGTTTATAACTGGGACAATGCATTTGTTCGAGAAAAAAGAGAATTTATCTGTATTTATGATTTGACATTTAGATCAAAGGTCATTGCAAAATAAAATTATGCAGAGTTTGTTATTTCAATCGGGACAATTAACAACATTGTTATTCTAAGAAATATATTGTATGTAAATAAATTCAGTTGCGCCACTGACTACAGACAAAATAGACCTCGTGTGCAATATTTTATGCGATTTATAGAGGCCCTCTTATCTTTTTCGTATCACATACAACATACGACGTTATCTATCTATATTCAGCAAAATAAAGATTCGCAAAAACTACAATTTTCGAATATGTAGCTTGCGAACAATTAGATATTACATATTTGAGCTAAAGAGAGTGCTTCGATCTATTGACCAGAATATCTCTAACTCTTTATGTATGAATTTCCTAGATTAAAAAAAAGGATAATAGACAAATTGATGATCTAATTCAGGAAGAAACAATAGCAAAAATTCCTCCTAACTCAGGAAGAAACAATAGCAACAATTAATCCTATTAATTAGTTTTTTTTTACAAATGGAAATTTAGTCCATTTATGAACCCGTGGCGGCGCGAGTATTTAAAAAAGCGAATTTTACAGTGATATTGTATTCTCAGTTGTTAAGAATCGACCAAAGTAAACGGTCGTCATAAAGACGACCTTCTTATATATAAATTAAAATAAATAATTATAGTTTCCTGTTCTGCATGCATCTTGTCTTGTCATCTCTCAACTCCAACTGGAACTAAAAGAATAAACCCGAAAAATCCGATGGATGACAGTACATGATTTATTTTGCTAAATAGAATTCTAGACAGATTCGATAGATAGCAATATTTGAACTATCGTCAATAGACAAAGAGCATGATAATGGACACCAGAGACAAATACGTTACTGTTGTGACAGAGAAGACAATAGAATGCCATAAACATAGTAATGGCGATTAGTTTCATCGTTCCATCGCTACACGGCGCTAGCATTTTATGGTCCATGATTGCACTTTGCAACTTTTATTTATAAAAAAAAAACTAATTAAGGAGATTAATTTTTCAACTTTTTCAACAATTTCTTCCAAATTAAATTCTCAGTTTTTGTTCTATATCTCTCTATATATAAAATGCATGTATAAAAGTTCAGAAATTCTGTTCAATAAATCCAAATTCAAATATAAAATATTGAATTTTTTGCAAGCTGTATTGAAAATTTGGATCAAAATTATTCATGAATATAATTAGAAGTATAAATGATAGATTCTACATTCAATTGTACATATGAATCTTTATTTAATTGATTATTTATTAACAATTGATTTGGTAAAAAATTATTTTGTTAATATATCTATAGTAGGAACAAAATCAATAACAACAATATGGAAAAAATTCTTTATAGTCTTAAAGTCTTTATTATTAGTCTATTATGCATATGTATAGATGATTCTTAATATTAAAAATCATTATATAATTACTGAAATTTTATGTATGTACATGTGATCATAAATAAATATGATTGAATATGTATATGATTATTTATATGTAAAATTTACAAAACTTTATACAGTTTAATCATTCACTTATATAAGAAATAGTTCTGTAAAAAATTAAGAATTATCTAAGCTTCAGGAACACTTGTATATATTCTTACTCCATGCATATCTTTAATTTCTTCTTTAAGTGCCTGTAGAAATAATTACGATTTAAAAAAACAAAATTAATGATATATTAATGTTTGTTCAATAATACGTCTTACATCATTAATTAATCGATGTTGCTTAATAGTGTTCAATCCTTTAAATTCTGGTGCAATAACATTTATCTCAAACATTGCACCACATCCTCCTATAATAAATTTTAAACATTTCTTCAAGCTTGGAAAAATAGGGAAAATAAAAGGAATATCTTCAATTACTTTATGAAACAAGATATTTCTAAATTAAAACAATGAATTATAAATTTAAAATAAATAAGATTAAATACTCGTTTCACATTTTTGTATCTCACAAAATATTTGTAAATAGTTATTAAGAAAATTCTTGTTAAGAAGCATATATATCTCTATTGTACATTGTATTACATTATCACAAAAATGTACCACAATTTATTCCCTTCTTACAATCATTTTACCTGAGACATCATTAACTTCTATAACTTTGGCTTGAGGAAATTTGTTTCTTAGAATTGATATCATTTTTTGTTCAGCGTTTTTGCCAGCCAATACCCTGTTGGGACCATTCCATACCCTCGACAGAAGCTGCAAAACTTTCATTTTATTCATCTTACACATTCTTCAGGGATACATATCATTAATTTCTTCTTTTAATGAGAAAGGAAATGTGGAAATAGGATGTTAGGAATTCCTTCAAAATGTGAATAATAAATATATTTAGCAAGCTGATATTGGTATATTAAAAGAGAATCGTAGAGGCTGTAAAGTCTCTCCAAACATAGAACAACGTATAAAATACACAACCCTGCACAAAGTTAAACGTGCAAATTGTATGGGAAGTGTGTGTTTGTACCTACCGAAATGTTACGAAAATTTGACATAAGTATACGACCGAACATAGTTATTATAATAGATCGCGTTCGCTTCAACCTCGTTTGTTTCTCTGTTTATAATTCAATGAGTGACAACTTTTCGTTGAAAACAGTTAAATAAAATGCTAGTCGGACTAGGAGCGCGCAAACATGTTACTCGATCAGCTGATTTCTGATTGTAAAACTACAACGACGCCACCTATTTGATTTTTAGAAAAAAAAAAAAAAAAACAGATGCGTTAAAAAATGTATAAAAATTCATATTGCAAATGTTAAATAACTTTCATCTAAAATACACAAATCGAGTATTAAATTAATAACAATTGAAAACTAACCTCAGACTAAAGCATTTTATTTTACAAATTATTTTATTTAACAAAAATTGAATCGTATAATAGGAAATCAAAGACACAAATTGCTAAAGTTAATTGAAATTAAATAAAGATTTATTATATTTTATGTATAGTTACACATAAGATTGCGAGTTATATACATATAAATTCGTAAAATGGAAATACATATAAAAATAATATATTTATAGACAGATATTCCGTTCGTAATTACCAAAACAAAGAATCTTTCAAATTTCTTATACCTCCAAGGTGTGTTAAGAAAAATAAAATGAAATTATACAGAATGATCTTTTAGTTGATAAATATGAATTTCGTGGAAAGTGAGGTTAGCCTACTTATTGCCAACCAATCCATCTTTCGTAACTAAAATTACAAGCTATTTTTACTTGGACGTTATATCACACCCGGCATTATTTTCATACGTGTATGCAAATAAACTATCGATACTTGAAGATATTCTTGTTTGATTTCCAACGAAACAAGCAGACTACATCGAAAGAGAAATGTCATCTTCTTCAAAACGACTCACTATATGTACGTTCGAGTACGTAACAAGAGCCGTGATCCGTGGTGACGCAATTAATGTAACCTTTCCTACGATTTCATAATTTTTCAGTCGATTGAAAGAGAGTTTGCGAAAGCGGCCGACCAAGGTAACGATTGTTTGTTTCACGGAGTAGGTCTAATGAATGATTTGATCTACCTGCAGACAAATGCGCACGTAAACATATATGTATACCGCAAGTGAAAATCGAGAACACGCGCCTATGCGCACGCACCATAAACTTGGCAGAGGATGACGTAGATTAACACGAACTCGAGTGTAACCTTGATCCGTACATTGCAGCCTCTCTCTCTCCCTTTACCTTGCGACCCCCTGATCATCGTACTTCGTCGAACTGAAGCGCCTCAGGAACAACAGCGAAACTTATGTACATAGAACGAAAGACGCGTGTACAACGTGTGTTTTCTTTACCAAAATTCTCATGCTTACTCCAAAACTGACAATGAGAGATACCGTTGCGAAATAGAGTTCGCTACAAGGAGTGAAATCATTTCACCTTACAAGCTTGTACACGGTTTCGCGAGGGGCGCAGGGGAATACACCGTGGAACAAGGAAGTGGCAAAGATATTATCGATTCGCCAGAGCTCACGAGTTAACGGTTTGTTTACACGAGCGTGGGGGAAAGTGCGCATGCGCGGCAGAACCAAAACAATAATAAGAGAGTAGAAGGTTTGTGGCTAACGGACGAGCGGTCGCTCGCTTTTGGTCTGCCGCAACATTCTGTTGTGCCCTTTTCCGTACGACAACAAAAGCTACTCGAAACCACAAACTTCTACGAGAACAATTACAGTCATTAAAAGTACAAACACAATTGTCAATGGATTCCTTGTTCCTGAACTGTGTACACTATGCACGCTGTGCGTGAGAGCCGGAGCCAGACCTTGCGTCAAAACGTGTATTATTGTGCAACGTGTACATGAAGCGAGATGTAACACAATCGTGAAAAAGACAGTGTAATGTGAAGTTATTACGATCGAGCTAAGAAGAAAAGAACAGAGACAGAGAGAAACACGGAGGAGAATATCTTTGTGTATATCCAACGTTGAAACAAATTTAAAATCGCGTGCGTGTAAGGTGTACGTTATACGTGTGTAGCCGAGTGTATGCTGTGTATTATACGTGTGCGGTGAGAATGTATTCATTCAATTCTTTGAAGTAAAGCACCAGCAAAACTTGATGATTCGTTCAACATTCGAGAAAAGGAAAGGCTTGAACAGAGAGGGGGCAGGATAGAGGTGGTGCGTATTTACACAGTGAATCACGCGTTCCATGCGATTACGAGACGCAACTGCTAGTTTAGGCCATCTATGTTTACACGTATCTAAATATGTTCGTAAACATCGAATGCACATCGAACTAGGAGAAACGAGGTATATATCAATCATATTCAATTAATCTTGGCTGGATAGTCGGTTAAAAGACAAGTCTGTTTCGCTCTTTCAACAAATTTGTAATAAACAATCATCTTAAAAGAACAAAGATACAGTTGAAAAGTTTTCTTCTTTCTTTTCTTTTTTGGTGTGCAACGTGTAGAACGTTTTTTGTGTACACATCTGCGAGAGGAAAGGAATAAAAGAGAGAAGGAGAAAGCAAAAAAGAAAGAGAGAGAACAATAACACGTTGGTCGAGAGCGCGGCTTTATTGTAGCTGCTGCTCGCCCGTATCGCATACGTAGAGGTGTAAACACAGCATTCGTGCCATTGTCCTTTTGTTCTCATAACCGGTAAACCGGGAGAAAGTAACTTAGCCATGCCGAGCGCCGAGGAAACAACCTACTTGATCGAAGTAGTGCCCAACACGACCCAGGACTTCCTCTCTAGCGACGTCGATCTTCTCGTCTCGCAGATCAAAGAGAATCTTCGACTGTCCAGCTTGAAAGCCAAGTCCAGTATCAGTCAGAAAAGTCGACCGTCACCATATCAAATACCCTCGAGGTCCTGGGCAGATCCTAATAACTGCGAGGTATACGGCACGAAGAACACCGGTGGCCACGATCATCGTCATCACTTAGGTCATCACCATCACCACCACCACCACCACCATCACCACCACCACCACCATCATCATCACAAAAGGCCAACCGTGAGGGACGACGATCCATACGAGCTTTTGCAAGAATTACTTCGAGAAGGTGGTCTGATAAAAGAGGCTGTGAAGAGACTTCAAGCAAATCTCGTCGATTTAGATAATTCTGAGGAAGAGGAGGAAGAGGACGAACAATCGTCAGCGGGTTATCGAAGGAAACCCTACTTCTATGATTCGGAAGACGAACAATTGCCACCAGTGTACGAGCCACTCGAGCTGTGAAAATGAATTATCGCGTGACCGGTGTGTTATGACACCGGTATACGGGATTCAAAGAGATTTAGAAAACGATTTCTGTGGTGTGTACAGACGGTAAAAGCGAAAGAAAGTTCGGTGCCCTTTAATTGAAACAGCCGTTCTCGTTCCTGGATTTACGTTTCCACGATATTATAACGTTCGATGCGCCTCGTGTATTTCTGTGCATGTGTGTATACACGCGTATGTACACACGTGAGGGGGGAAAAAGTGTCAGCCAGAAAGGTGAAAACATTCGCTCGCTAAAAGGCGAAATATGTGTGGTTCATATCGAAAGAAAGCACAACGAGGTAAACGTAATTAGTCAAGAACTGGCCTTACATGGCCGTGTTTGTAAATATGGTATGTTGTTATTCGAGGCAGTTTACGCATCACATACACACAGATGCACACACCCATTCACGCACACACGGGTTCGTGCGAGTTCGGCTAAGATCGCCGACATATCGACAAATCACGAAGCATTTACGTGGAAAACATGGCTGCCTGAGTTCGAGCTCCTCTCGGATTCGATTGAACTGCGAGCAGAGATGAGACTTGCAGTTTTGAAAAAAAATTGATAAAAGGTAAACCCTTTACCGACTTCTTTTCAAAACTGCAAGTCTCATCCCTTCCCGCGGTTCAATCGAATCCGAGAGCTCGAACTCAGGCGGCCATGTTTTCCACGTAGCCTCGTGAATCGTCGATATGTCGGTGATGTTAGCCGAACTCGCACGAACCCATGTGTGCGTGCGTGCGTGCATGGTGTGTGTATATGTGATGCGTGAAACTGTTTCAAATAACAACATACCATATTTATAAATATAGTCATGTAAGGCGAGTTCTTGGCTAATTACGTTTATCTCGTTGTACTTTCTTTCGATATGAACCGCACATATTTCACCTTTTAATGTGCGAATAAAAGAAAAAAAAAAATTAAAAGAAGAGTTCCTCAGTGCTGCTCTCGCGTCCAGGGTAATAGAAAATGAGATTCTGGAGATAATGGTTGATGATCGAGACATTATGAAATATTTGTTCACCATTCGTTCTTTTTTCATTCAGAAAAATTCACAATTTTTCGTTTGTTTCGGTCGTTAATTATTATTATTATTATTGTTATTATTATTAGTATTATTATTATTATTATTATTATTATCATCATTATCATCATCATCATCATCATCATCATCATCTTTTTTTATAATTATACAAAATAATCTGGTAATGAATTCAAAGTAATTAATTTCGAAAAGGAAAGAGATGACAATTTGTCCGATTGTCCGATTTTGTGAATTGACAGCATAATAATCCAGCATAGTAATTTAATGCTTATTTAAATATCTGTTACCTCCGTTACATATGCATATATGTGTGTGTGTGCGTGCGTGCGTGCGTGCGTGCGGGCGTGCGTGCGTGTGTGTGTGTGTGTTATAAATATATTTTTTTTTAATAGCGTAAAAAAGAGCACGAGTATAGACGAAAAGGTATCCTATAATATAGGATATTTTAATTTTGCTCGATTTGTTCGGGCAATTATGGTCCAGTTACTACTAGAGAAGTTAAAACTAAATTGAAAAATTAATCAACGAATTGTGGAAACGCCTTTTTTGCGCGCGGAGGCATCGCAACTCGAAGGATAGTGATCTTATTTTTCTTTTTTTTTTTTTCTCTTTTTCTATTTCATTTCTCTTCTGCACAACGAATGAGAATTATTTACTTAAGATAAAATGAACAAGTTGGATTATACAAACGTATACTTTCAAATTTAAGTCCCGTAACTGTACACAGATGGGTTATATATTTGTGCGTTTGAAAGTATTTGACCAACGTGCTTGAAAAGACATAATAATTTGGTATTGTCATAAAAGTACACGAACTATTTGGGTTTGTTATACGATTGACACACGGTAGGTTTACATTCGCTCCGCATATATTAAGTACGTATATGTATAGTTATTTATCACTATCGATCGTTAGCGATATAACAAACGCTGTATGCGCGTGTAAATTTGTTGTACATATGTGTGTGTATGTATATATACATATAACATTGTATATGTGTATATATGTAGAGACATATATAAATGCATATTGGGTGCACATGCGTGTTCAGTTTAACGGTAGAGTGTTATTCATTTTACGATATTGGAATTTGATGAAAAAAAAAAAAAAAAAAAATAAACAGGTGATTTTTGTAGCGTGTCACTCTGCAAGGGCCCGGCAAAATGGAGGCATGGTATCGCGCAATATATCATGTCTATACATCGTACAAATGTTAACTAGTTCACGATTAAAAATATTGCGTTAGATCACAGTTCTGATGGCGTGATCCATATGAACGAATGAATGGAGAATTAGCGCGTTTTTTCTTGGTACGAACTATATGCAACAATATTGCATAGGTATGAATGTGTAGATAATGAGAGATTTGTCTTTAAATTTACCGTTAAAGTGTAAATTAAGGAAGCTATATACCTCGTTGTGACGGTCGGATTTGTCATCCGGCGAACCTTAATTATGAATAAACAAATAAAAAATTTCATTCTAGTCTCGTTTTATTATTCTTTCTTTACCCAACGAATTTTATCCTAGAACAGTTTTAGTTCCAAGATTTTTTATTGATTTGTATTATATATTAATACTTCAATATAGATTTTAGTTCTTGCTGACAATAAAAAGTATCGGAGAAATTTTCTTAAGAAAAACTATACACAACTTAATGCATACATTTGTATTTATGTGGAATCATATTTCATGTGTGAAAGTATTACAAATACATCCTTGGTGTTGAATATGATGATCTTTCAATAAAAAAGAACAACATATCTGAGAAGCTTATTTCATATGCCTTCTTTTTATTCATAAAAATTATTCGTACTTGTGTACATAATTTATAATAGAATTTCTGAAAGTCAGAAGAGAGAATTACCAAAAAATTTTAATTTTTTATTTTTCTATATTTTCTTAAAAATACTCAGAATTTATGAATTTAATTTAATTATTGTTCCAGTTTCTTTTAAACGTGATTACGGAAATTAACTTGTTTTGTGTAATTGATATTTGTTTACTTATACATAGCTAACATTATGTAATGGACATACTTTCGTCGATATCAGAATATCATGTAAAAAATAAAACTAACAAATTACAAAGAAGAATTATTTTCTTTATCCTTCGGTTTATGTTATCACATTCATTGATAGTTATAAAATAGGTTTAATAAAAAATGTTGATTCATTCTACTCGTATGATAGAATTAAAGAGGACTGTACGATAGATGTCTTTACATTTGAAATAATGAACATGACTGGATTGAAACGTTTGCGTCACCTGTTAAAAATAGATCATCTAACGGAAATCACTATACGTAAACAACATATATAATTAAAAATAGTTATAGTTAAAATTATTCCTTTTGACACGTGTGAGTAATAATTTGTACACACATATATGCATATATATTTACATACGCATGTTCACATGTTACAGCTACGTTTCACGACGAACGTTTTTAACTTGAACTTTGCAAATAATTAGAAATAATAATGTGTTTGTCAAGTTGTAATGTTTTATTGATTATTTTGAACTGTTATCGATAGTTCAAAATTATCACTTATCGATAAAAACCGTATATAAACAATTAATAATCAAAAATTTTCCAAGATATGCTGATAAAAGATATATAGTACAATTGTTCATTGAAAATCAAAGTGAATTTATAAAATAGGAAATAATAAAGTAGGTCGTGAATCAAAGTGAATTTATATTATAAAAAAAGAAAAAGTATTTCGACATATAGATAGGAAATTATAGCATAAAACGTGCATAAAAGGATAAAAGAAAAATAATGTTGAAAATTTTTAATTTTTTTATTATTACGAATTAATAAAGGAGTGTTTTCCATTTTTCATAAATAAAAAGTACTACGAACATTTCTAAAAGTTATTTGTCTTATTATTAATCTAATTTATGTAAAACAGTGAATTAGATTTTTATCAAATAAAAATTACGAAGATTTAGTAGCAATGATTCATTCTAATCATATGTTTGAAATATAATTTTCACATATTAATTATAATATAATAAACTTTATTACTTTTTTGTTTGAAGTAAATTTATGTTATACAGCAAATTCAATACGTATGCAACATGTGTATAAGTATGCATGTATATACTGATAATAAAAACCAATTATTCCATGTCGTTACACGGGAAATAAACATCATTGGTCAATTGAAATTTATCACGTGATCTTTTAAGCTATAGTAGATAAAAGATAATAAAGTAGGTCGTGAATCGTGCATTTACGTAAAAGGTGGTTTTATAAGTATTAACGAAATTTTCGTAATTTGGACGTCGCACGAGTCATTGATTACGTTACAAAATCTACATTCAACTAGTGTTATAAAAAACCTGTACTATTCTATCAACAAATCGACAAATGACAAAATAGTATGGCGGAAACAACGCATTTGTATGTATAGATACAATTACAATTGATTGTTATTATATCTCTGCTGCTAAGGAATTGATTGTTATTGAATATAAATATATAATTATTATAATAACATCAATGAATTTGTCCTTTTTATACTACGTTTTGTCATTCACTCTGTTCCTTGTAATATACCTCCCTTATTTTGTTTCCTTATCGTATCTTCATATCATGCTATCAATTATACTGCTTGTTGCTTTATAAATCATACTATGATGATTATTTTTTACTTTTGTAAATATAATAATGTTTATAATATTATACTATTATCTTTCACAATTATATTTTGTATAACACTTTGAGGTTATATTGAAAATAATTTCTTTCTACGCATGTGCGAATGGCTGACAATGAGTCGTATAGAAAACGTTTAAATTGTTAAATAAAATAATATTAATATCAATTCTAATATATCTTATATTATAGGAATTATAAATTATTGTATTAAACAATTTCTGCATTTATTTTTTGAAAAATAATTACATATACTGTAGAGAATAGTATTATATATCATAAATATAATCTATATATTATATTATATATATATTAATCATTGTACATACATAAATATATATGTTGTGTAGTTTTAATTTAATAAAACATAATTTGTCATTTAATTGGTCTTAATTTATTGATTTTTGATAAGATAATAATTGAGTACCAATCATTGATATTAATATTATTTCAAAATAAAATTTTATTAGGTTTTATAGAATTTTCCAAAAAATACAGAATTGTAAATACGTTCAGTAAAAATTGTAAAGTCCTAAGTTTGTAAAAATTGTAAGTTTGTATAATGAATAAAGAAATTTATTTTCGTTAAAGATTCTTGAAATTAATGTAATTACTATAATTGTAAGAAAATTACAAATTTAAGAGTAAATTATACGAATTGCATTTTTTAATTATATATTTTTTTCCTAAGAACATATTTTTGCTAACAAAAACAATACTTATAATAGTTTGCAATTTTACTGTAAATCTTTTTTTATAAGTAAACTTTTAATTTTTGATAAATATGGAAATGGGTATTAAACATAGTACATAATAGTATATGTATATATTATTTTAGAAACGGACTAGAATCATGCTTTCAAAGAGGAGATCATACTTTAAAAGTACCTATGTCCCTTTTCCAAAACAATCGGAAAAGATTAGTCACGCGTATTAAGTCGAATACAAAAACACCAACTATAGGTACTTTTATTATTCTCGAAGGAGGAGTTGAAATTCCATTTAACGACACAGATATATGCTGGCCATTCAGACAGGTAAATAAATTATGAATTATATAACATAGTGATATAATATGTACATATTTTGTATATAATTTTTTTTAGGAGTCATTTTTTCAATGGTGTTTTGGCGTTGAAGAACCAGGATGTTATGGCGCTCTTGATTTAGCAACAGGAAAGTCCATACTATTTGTGCCACGATTACCAGCAGAATATGCAATTTGGGAAGGAAAATTGCATAGTTTGGAAGATTTTAGAAAACGATATGTAGTAGATGAAACTTATTATACCGATGAGATAGCCAAAGTTCTAAAATCAAAACAAGCGGATCTCCTTCTTACTTTAGTATGTAATCTAATATTTAAATTAAATATTTTAAAGGACTGTATACTTAGGAAACCAGCTTGAGAAAATGTTTTATCGCTCGAAAAAATATATTTAAATGTAATTTCTTAAGAAAAATTAGATTGAAATTTTTTTCAATTTAGATTGCAATTTTTTAATATAAGTTAAGAAAAATATAAGAAAAGATTATACTCCCGATATTCTTCTTAAAAATATTTGGAAATGGTACAATTTTGAACAATTATTATCAATTTCACCTACGTGCATGTAGTTCCTTTAATAAATAACTTTTTTTAATCTAGTTCTGCAAAAATATTCACATTTTTGTAATATTTTCAGTGTGGTCAAAATAGTGATAGTGGTTTGCAAGCAAAAGAGGCAACTTTTGATGGTATCAATCAGTGAGTACATATTAATTTTCAATATGTATTATTTATATTATAAATAATTTTTTATATTATAAATAATATTTATATTCTGTTATGTTTTAGGTTTAAAGTTGACAATAAAATTTTATATCCAGAAATATGTGAGTGGTAAGTATTACAAAATTAATATTATATGATATCGTCTTAAAATACATCAATTCGGTGAAGACTATATAATATATATTTAATTCTTAAAATAATAAAATTTTTATATTATCCTGAAATAGAGACACAAAATATAAAATATAAAAATGAATTACTATATAAATTGAAATTGGTAAAATTTCACCAAATTGTTATCGAAGTTATGTAATAATCGATTTATTATATCGATATATATATCGTCATAATTATTTTCTGTATGTTTGTCACAAATCTTTCATATGAAGTTTAATAATGATAACTCTAAAATCGTTAAATTTAAAGTATCATTGCAAATAGACTCAAAATATAAATACCAGCTATTATATCAATTTTATTACAAAACAACAATTCTACTACATTTAGCAAAACATATTTTATGCTGTTTCATCTTTTCATTTTATAATTAAACAAGGTACATTAAATAAAACATGAAGAAATTATCATTAAACATAATCTTATTAGATGCTTGTATGCTCTATGCAGATGATACTAGCTGGTCATGTATGGACAAAATTTTTAATGCGTATGCAACCTGTTTCAATCACTAAATTTATTAATCGATGCTATGAATCCAATTCTGGAAAATATGCTGGACAACAAAATCTAACACAAACTAGCATTTTTGTAGAAGAAGGATTAGAAATACAGGAAGTGCCTTTAATTGTTAGAAAGATTAAAGATATTGAAACAATATGTAAAAATATAGACCGAAATAGCATTTCTGTTATCAATAATTGTTATAATGGTCCTGATACATCTAAGAAGACTGTTCCACTTGATGCTAAAAATAATACCAATTCCAAAAGTAATACTAATGCGAAGAGTAAATTACTAAATCGAAGAATAGATATTGAAACAGATGAAGGAACTGCAATATTATTTTGTTCGGATCTTGATTGTTTCAAAGATTTGGACATTGATGAGACATTGCAACTGTTTAATGTCACCAATAATGTCTATCCTATTCTGGAGAACCAGATCTCTCAAGAAATCAATTGTAGAGTAGCTTTGGAAGGATTAAAAAAAGTTATAGATTTAGAGAATAGTTGGTTTAAACAAAAGTCTAATAAAACGCAAAAAACTAAGCAATTTGATGTTGACAATACTACTAGAAATATGATAATGAAACAATTGATTAAATTAATTATTAATAGTAATAATGCTGAAATGATAGTTCAGGGGCTTATAGCTCTGAAAAAGGATAAAGTTAGTCCATCTAGAAATATATATAGAGATTTGATGTGTGATGAAGCCTTAAGTCGAGCAACAGATGGAGAGTTTTCACCTGCTCAACTAGTAAATTTGATAAAGATTTTATCATCTTATAAAGATTCTAAGTACTGTAAATCAATAGATACCTTATGGGTTGGTATTTTGCTTCAAGAACAGGTGATTAATGCACATACATTAGTAGCATTGTTTAAAGTATTAAAATACTTTAATCAGAGCAAAAATATAGTGAAACTTATTCTAGAAAGAAAACTTTCTGATTGTTGGTTGAAATTATCAGGCACACAAATTGCAGAAATATTAGATTCTTTTCATGATGATGTTTCTGCAATGAAATGTTTAATGAGTGCCAGTAAATGGGCAAGTATAAGCATGAATGCATCTAGTGAAAAAGATTTAATAAATTTTATACGTAGTTTACATGTAAAAAATTACATTGATGAGAGAATAGAAAATACTTTGCAAAATTATTTGAAATCTAAAGCATTACAAATTGATAATTCAAAATTAATAGCTACAATTATGAATTATTGTAAGGATTTGCAGATTAGAAATGAAAGCATTCTGTCAGAGTGTGGAAAATATTTTATGAAACATGCCATGAATTTATCAACTTCTTTGTTGCCTTCTATATTTACACCATTTGGATTATTATATGTACAACCTCCAAATAGTGCAGAATTTTGGAAAATATTTGATGATGTATTATCAGTAAAATTTCATGATTTGAAATTAGACGATGCTCTAGATATTCTTCTTTCCTGTACTTATTTGGAAAAATATCCCGTTAAATTTTTTGATAAAATATTTATCTCACAATTACTGCATAAAATTCATTTGAGAAATCATTCTGTATTCTCTAATCGCATAAAAAGTAAATTGAAATTACTGGATGCCACGATGTTTTTAGAGTCCAAAGAATATCAGTCTCTATATTTTCCTCTGAGAAAAGTAGAGAAACCTTTATTTTTAGATATTCGAATTAAAAGGGCAGTGAACATGATATACCAACCATTAGCATCTTTAGTAGGGGGAGAACAAAAATTGAGTAAAAATGTGATATTGAACAGACTACCACCTATAAATTTTTATATTCTTGATATTCTTATACATCCACATATGATATCAACATCGGTATTTCATTTAAATTTGGACCAAGAAAAAAATGTGAATACTGCAGTCTTTATTTATTTGCCAGAATATTACTGCAGAAATACGCATCATTTAATAGGACCTCAAATAATGAAAAAGAGGCAGATTAAGAAATTAGGTTTCAAAGTTATGACATTAGATTATGTAACAATACAGGAATTCTGGAATCAATCTAATAGATTATCGTCTTATTTATTGAAAAGTTTACATTCCGCAGAAAATTCTTTATAACACATATACAATGAAAATGTAAAATAAAAAATTTCTCTATTCATGATGGAAATTGTAAAAGTAGTCTAATGAAACTACATTGTACAAGGTATAGAATAAAAATTTTTGCAGATAAAAGTTCAATAATTTTTTATAAAATTAATGATAATTATATTATAAAATAAGACAACTTATATGAAAATATATGTATTTTTTTTATAGTCGTGTCATAAAATCTCCACAAGAAATTGAGGTACTAGAATATGTGGTTGAAGTAAGTTCAAATGCTCACAAATCTATTATGCAAATGGTGAAGCCAGGATTTGCAGAATTTCAAGCAGAAGCAGCTTTTATGCATTATGTATATTCTATAGGAGGCTGCAGACATGTCTCTTATACCTGTATTTGTGGATCTGGACATAATTCATCTATTTTGCATTATGGACATGCTGGTGCTCCTAATAATAAAGTTATAAATGATGGTGATATGTGGTAAGTTTTAATTGAAATTAATGTAATTTACTTTTTCATTTTATTTACAAAAAAATATTTTCTCCTTTTTGTCTATAAGCCTTTTTGACATGGGTGGTAATTACTGTGGATATGCAGCTGACATTACATGCAGTTTTCCAGCCAATGGAAAATTTACAGAAGATCAAAAAATGATCTATAATGCAGTGTTGGTTGCTCGTGATGCTGTAATGAATGCTGCAAAACCAAATGTTCTTTGGACAGATATGCACCTCTTAGCAAACAAGGTCATGCTAGCTGCATTAAAAAGTGGTGGTCTATTAGTGGGAGCTGTTGATGAAATGATAAAAGCAGGATTAAATGAAGTTTTCCAGCCTCATGGGCTTGGACACCTTATGGGATTGGACGTTCACGATGTTGGTGGATATCTTCCAGGACATCCTGAACGTCCATCAGTTCCAGGATTAAGAAAATTGAGAACCGGTCGTATTTTGCAAGCTGGTATGGTTTTGACAATTGAGCCAGGTTGCTATTTTATTGATTGTGTAAGTAAAAGAGCTAGATTATAAAAAAATGCTGAAAGTATTAAAATTTTCAAAATTTATAAAGTTTTTGTATTAACTGATACATGATAGTTATTAGATGCGGCATTGGAAAATACAAATCAATCAAAATTTATCGTTGCCGAAGAATTGAAAAAATTCCGTGGTTGGGGTGGTATTAGGATCGAAGATGATGTTCTTATAACAGAAACTGGTGTAAGAAATTTAACGAATGTGCCACGCACGTAAGTTTCGAGAATACAAAATAATACATACTTTCCTGGTACTTGAATTACATGTTTTACGATATATGTAAAATTTAATATTCAATATCTAAAATTTAGTGTTTGCAAAATTTTGCAGAATTAAAGTTTAAGTATGATTTACAATAATATACAATTTAATATATAATTTAATTATAGCGTGGAGGAAATAGAAAAATGGATGGCTGGTAGAAAAAATTAAACTTGATTATAGAAGAAGAAACGATGCATAATATATGCGAATGTTTAACGAAGAATATCTACAATATGTACAAATTTACATATTCTGTTTTTATGATATAAAAACAATTTTAATATATTGGATAATATAAAATAATATCACAAAATATTTTTACATCCTTATAATGCATATTTAATGCAATATTTAATATCAAATGAGCTTAAGTCATTCCTTTATAAATTGTATACAAAGAAAAACAAATAAAATAATATTCTTTATTACATAATACATTTCGTTAATGTTCTTATTTTTTTAAATTTCACTTGGATCTCTTTTGTATTAAATAAAATACATGTATATTACAAAATATCACTTAATTAAAACCTAAGAATAATCTTTAAGTGTTTATAAAATATATTAATTAAAGTATTGAAAATTTTGAGACGCAGATACATTTCTGTCGTAAAAATTTCAGTTCATAACTTTTCGTGTAATAAGAGAGGGGGTAGTGCTAAGTGCAACCTTGGATGTGATATCTTGCGTTTATTGAAAGGGAACTTGAGCGCTGTTATTATCGGGTATGGTGTTACAGTCGTGGTCGCGGTATGAACGCGTACAGTACTATACAGTGAAAGTTCTAAAAATTGTTAAAAAAGACAGACGAAAAATACAAGTGTCGTTTTATTTTCTTCTTTCCGATGGTTCTTTATGAAATAGTGCGTATATTTTGTGAATTAATTATCATTTATGTATAAGTATGTATACTAATCATGATTGGTTATATGTTTGAATAAAAATAAATTTTCTATCGATAACATTAATAAAATTTTAAATAAATTTTTTAAATTCAAACGTATAATGAGAAGTGGTAATGAGTAGAATTCCTGAAATGAGAATCTTTTGTCTGAGATGTATTGATAATGTATTTTTTTATAAAATATTTTGTTTTTTATTTAAAATAAAATTTCTGATGAATTTGTATAGTATATTTTAAATAATTTAATACTCGTCATATTGCAAAAAATAAGATGACGATAAATCGATAAACAAAAAATGATAATCATTAAGACCTCTAGTTTTTTGCATCACGGAAAGAGAAATTTAAAAGTATAATAAAAAATATATTAAAATTTAAAATAGAAGAGAAGTGTTAAATTTATCGGCGATTTCTTTTTAATGATGAAGATTCGTTGTATTTGTCAACGTCAAAAGCGAAAGTGGACTGAATATTCATTGATATGACCTTTTTTTTTGAAAAAAATCAAATTATAATAGTGAATCTAATAAATTATAATAAATAATCAATGAAAAGTTAACAACTAGTTAAGATAATTGACACAGGAATGATAATCTAATTATTAATAGTTAGGACTGCAAGATTATAAAAATTCACTAGTTAGGTATTGTTAATTTATTACGAGTGTTAGGATATAACTAGTTCAATTAACATTTAAGATTTAATTAGTGGATTGAACTTTATTAATTTTGCAATAATTTATATTTTGTATTGATTTCAGATATTTCTTTTTATCGATATATGTAAAGTAAAGCTTATTTGGATTGATTACAGTATTTTTACAATTGTAATAATATAATTCGAGATTGATTAAATTTGAAAATTAAGTAACAAAAGAAAATATTATTGGTAATAATATTGCTTTCAATTGCTTAAAAAAGAAGATAAATGATTATAAAAATGGGAAATTAAAATCAATAAATAGATTATTTCTAGTAGGTTAAAATAAAACTAGTTTTATATCTATTTGAAGTTATAATGTTCAAGAGGAATAAGACAAGTTTAATCTGAAATATAAGCGTAAAAAAATAATTCTAACCAAAGACTTGACGAAGTAAGTACGTCATTTACTAAGAAAAAATGATAACGTTGTCAGCTATTTATCATTTCCTCGTCCTTTCTCAAGTTATTATTTTATGCGCATAAAGATAATTAGAATACTAGACAATAGTTAGAAATTAAACGAGACAAAGTCTATTAACATATTGAACTAGAATGGACTCGTTGGATAAAAAAAAAGTCACTTTGTAATCGTATTTTTTATGTTTAATAAAAAAAATTACTTGCAACAGTGTGTGTGTGTGTGTATATATATATATATATTACTTAATTTAATTACATTTTCATTTTGGATACGGATGTTTTTAACAATAGTATTATTAATAAACGAGTAAAGTTTTCTGGCGCAATAGATACAATTACAAAATTTAAATAACAAAATTTTTAATTTAAAAATATACACGTGCTTGATTTTATGAATTAAAGATCACAATGAAATAAGATCACATAAATAAAATCGTTTCCTGCTAAGAGAATATGTATCTGCTATTCCAGCAATTTTTTATGTAATTATTAACTCTCTGATTCAACGTAATCGTTTTTCATAGAAACCACGAGCGTAATAGATAGTAAAAAAAAAAAAAAGAAAACGGGAAAAATATAACAAAACCATGAAATCCAAGTTCTCGGTAACGAAACCGAGATTTTTTCATAATTTACTTTAGCTATTAGCAGTTGAATTCTTTTTTCTTTCTCCTTTATTTCCTACGTTACGCTGCCACGTTGCCTCTTTTTGCACTACATGAATATATATGATTTCGATTAAAGTTTGCGATCAAGGTGATATTTATCGATGAGGGCGGAACGTTTACGTCGATTTCTGTTACGTAGAGAAATACCGAAGGCTTGACAAACACGAGCCACCTTTGACGCAACGCGAATATACGATAGTCAGCTGTATCATACGACCCAAGTCCGAAACACATTGTCGGTCAAGCTCGTCACATGGTTGCGATGTCAATGATTTGAGACGTCAACCAGACATTTATTGCGTGCGTGATCAGTTGCGGATTTATATTGCGACCGATATATGTACGTATGTATTTATTTGATATCACTCACAGATTTAATAGAATTACAATATAATAGTTCCATTTATTGGAACGAAACTTTGACGACAGAATACAGCTTTCTGAACTCTTGTATGAATAAAGAGTTATAGACGAGGAGGATTAATGAATACTTATTACTTTATTGTTAATGCTCTATTAATGGAACGACTCGACTCAGTCGACTGAATTTGAATTTCTGCTGTTTAAATGAAGAGCCGTGGGTAGGAGACCCTACAAATATTTCATTTAGTAATTATATTTTTAATTTATTTCACGGTTTCCTTTAGTCAATTATGAAGCAATGCACCAGCGCAAGATGTAACTCTTTCTTTGACAGTTTTCGAGAACAACTGAAGATTCTCATGTTGTAAACGTCATTTTTTCATGTATCATCGAAGCGCAACTTCTCCGATGATGTCATCATTCAACATCCGAGGTGAACAGTCGAACCGGCTCGATAAACTAAAAATAGCGATTTCTGTCTTTTTTTCATCTTTTGTTTTCATATACCAATCTTGAATAATCGACAACGTCGCGTCGTTGGGAAATTTTTCCGATGGAAACAAGATACGATTGATCTTAGAGCACAAACGAATATGACGTAGGAAATAAATCTTATCAGTTGTTCGTTCTCAAGTTCAAGTAAAAATCAGACAATATTTTATTGGGAATGATGCGTTGAGTTATATAACGGAATGAAGTTCGTTGAATCGACGTTTGGAATCGATATTCTCGCCGGAAGTAAAAGTATGCCTTGTTATTTGTAAACGTAAGCTAACGACGAGAATTTAGCACAGGTTCATTTAAATGCACTGGGATTTTTTCACGATTGTCATAAAAACATTTCAAACATAAAAACCTGTCCTGTTTGAAATAATATGCAAATGTACATGGATCACAAAACAATAAAAGAACATGTTATATACATACTCTAGATGTTGTGCATCCTCAGAAAATTGAAAATAAAAAGGGATCGATCCTTTTCAATTGGGACCGTGCGAACACCCCTTAAACCGAAATGTCAATGTATCATAACCTCATTAACAACGTTCGCGTTCTATTTGCGCGCGTTGTGCATATTATTTGTGAGTCGCGTAAAAATAGAAATTCGTTGTACGTCAGACGAAAAAAAAAAAAAAGAAAGAAAGAAAAAGTCCAGGAGAAGGTTCACCGAGGATTATTTTCGGGAATACGGGGTTTGAATTATTTTCGATAATTTCGACGTATATTTATCCTTAGACGGGAGACTAAATTTACCTCTAGGAACTTTTTTCCCCTTATAAATCGGATCTCCGATGAAATGAAAACGCGAGATAATCAATGAGATTAACATTAACTGAGTAGTAAACGAAAATAGGCGACGAAGAGGAAAAGGGAGAAAGAAACGCAAAAGAGGGAGGAGGGACGAAGAGTGAGAGAAAGAGAGAGAGAGAGGGAGAGAGAGAGAGAGAACAGCGGGAACGTGATAATTTGAAGTAAACTCGCGGACTAGTCATTGATCGACCGCGAGACGTCGAGCGCCGCGACGCCCTCTCTCCTTTTCTTAACCCTAGCGGCGTCCCCACCTGTGCTTGTTCACAATCGTGTCAGACATTTAAGCGTCACATCCGAAACACGCCTCCTTCTTTCTCTCGCTCTTACCCTCTCTCCCTCCCCGTCCCATTTGTCTCTCTCTCCTTCGCTCTTTTCATTCGTCGTTCAACGACTCGTCGACGGCCGTGTCTCGTCGCGGACCAGGAGAAGAATTCGCGTTGACGAACCTCGGGCGCTCGTTTCGCGTTTCTCGTCGGTTCTGTTGCTCGGCATAAGAGAGAGAGAAACGAGACACGACTTACAAAAGGGAGATAGAAATAGAGATAGAGATAGAACGAAAAGGAGAGAGGGACAGAGAAACTGGCGCACGCAGCACGCGAGAAACAGAGACACCTCTCTTTGCCGCGTGAAATTCTACTCCTCGCCGTTTTTTTTTTTCTTTCCAGAGGTAGAAACGTGCGACTGCTGGTCGATGTATGAGCAACGTTCCGTGTGAGCCTCGCACTGTTCTGATTGACCAGTTCCAGTGAACAGTCACGAAGGATAGAGAAGAAACGGGAACCGAAGAGGGGAGAGAAGGTTCTTCGGAAGTGGTTGTGCGTTTTGTTTCGTGGCAAAAATGTGTCGTGGCCAGCTGCAACGCGTGGACGAAATGTTCGACACGGGACTTGATCGTTGTTCATGAAGGTTCCTCTGGCACGCGGATAAGGAGATGCAGTGTGCCCTGATGTTAACGTCGAGGATTTCGTCGGGTTTCGACGTCGGTTGCTGTGCTACCCCGTGTATCACCGTGCTCATTGAATCGCTTTGTCTGAATGGGGTGGCGGTGAACGACCGTTTCTAGGTCGGTCGAGATCCACACCGGGAGCTTAATTGACGCGCTTCGAGGAATTCTAGGAGCGGGTCGTAGGAAATTGGGACATCGAACGAGGATCCTTTTTTTCTCACACGGTACGCGGACTCGGTGGCGAAGCTTCTCTCTCTCTCTCTCACACACACGGAGTGGTTTCTCACGAAAAGTGTCATTTTAGAAACATCGTTTTCCTTATCTCTCCGACTACTCGTCGTCCATCCGCGTCGATTGTTCCGCGTCAAATCTGAAAAGATTTCGCGCGAGCCAAATTGGGTCACCGGGGGAGATCCAACCATTGTCATCCAGCCGAATTTTCAACAAGATTAACAGGAAGAAAATTAACAGAAACATAGTCAATGTAAAGGAGAAAAAAACTCGTTGACATAAAAACGTGTACATCGTGAAAGCTTGGCAGCATAAGATCGACATGTTTTGTTTCCAAACGCCGTTCACGCGCGCGTCACGCGTGCTCGTGTCCTCCCTGTCTTCCAACAAGACGAAAACCTCCTCGATGAGCATGATCCTTCCAGTGGACAAGACGTCGGGCTCCAAGTGTGACAGGCAGGACTCGGAAGCGACAAGCGAAGGTTCCGGCTCGTCTATCGGTTATATTGACCAGGAACCACTGGTTTCTGACACGAGCAGCACTGACAGCACGCTTCCGGACATCAAGGCGGATTACCTCGATCCGGAGACCTTGTCGCCTGGGCCTGACTCTCTAACGGCTTCCGTTGCCATCGTGGAGAACGGGATGGACGAGCCGAATAACATACTTGCGGAGTGCGGCAATGAACAGAATTACCACGTGACCCTCTCCTCGTCCCCTGAGAAGCAATCGTATAGCAACATACGGTCGAAGAAGTTACTGCTTCGTCTACGTTCCAACGACTCATCCTCGGACAACAAAGGGGACACGGTTGCCCAATTGAACAAAGAGGAGGAACACAGAGAGAAGGAGAAAGAATACAAATCCGGAGAAACTTTGCTGACGAGTTCTTCGCCATCGGTACTGATCGACCCCGCGGACCCCGAGGAGGAGGACACTTTGAGAAATTGCAGAGTGACCGCAGCCTCTGAGAACGATATATCCTCGTTGCAGAATGTGTTCAGCGAGTCGGAGAAGGAGAACGTGTCCAATCAAGAAACGGAAACCGAGACAGAGGAAGGTTCCTCGTTACCTTTGAGCCCTGCTGGCCCGTCAACCGGCGGCTTATCCTCGTCGACAGTACCTTATTACAATTTTCTTTGCGTCAATGGTGGAGCCATGCGACAGGAGATGACTAGCACCAGCTCACCCCAGCTGTCCTCGGACAGCAATCACAGATCCAGCGCTGAATCTAGCTCACCAGCCGATGCTTGCAGTTCGTTCAACGTTGAAAAGAACTCGAGGTTAGACACGTTGAAGCCAGAGAGCTTAGAAAGCACGTTTTGCCTGCCTGCCGCGAGGTCTTGCCCCAATTTGGAAAGGCAGAGCGCTGGATGCTCGCCAACCAGCGGGTCGTTTGGTTCTAGTCCTAGCCCCGGTCCTGTTGGGCCTAGATTCAAACCTATCGAAGAAGGGGACATTCAGGTGTGCTTTTTGAATTATACCAATCTCGTGAAGAAGATCCTGTCGAGCAAATATCTGAGGAGGTGGGAGACGCATCATCTTTATTTGAACGACACCTGTATCTCGTCGAAGACGGTAAGCTTGATTTTTTTTTTTTTTTTTGGATCGAAAGTATCGTTACGTTTTTATATTGTCACGCTTTATTCAGTATTTTACGCTCATGCGACACGCTTGTACATACGATGTGGATGAGATGACCAATTTACATAGAAATTATGAAAGGCATTCAATAAATATCTTCTTACATCATAGTCATTATCAAGTGCATCAATAATTTATAAAATTTACTCTCTATCTATATTTCATTTGTTTTTCAAAATTCAGGAGAATTTACGTACACTAACGCCAACCATGGTGAATCGTGTGAAAGGAGAGTTATTTTCGAAAAATTTACATAAAGTTAAATCGCAGGTATTCTGGTATTTTTCGTGTGTCATAATGTGACGTATGTTGCACATAATTAACTTTAATAAGTTTTATGTCATGTGCGTCATCAATGGCCCAAAGGTAAAGTTTCTATTAACGAGAGAAACGTGTTTTTTAGCTATTGATCGCATTAAACTTATTTAAGAGAAGAGGAGCAAGAATGTATGTATGATACGAGTCTTTTGGTAATTAAGTATATCGATACGACGTAGTTCTAGTATTTTATATAATTTTTGCGCGATACGAGAATTCTTCGTAAATAAAATAGAGTGGTCTTCATAAATAAAACTTGCGGAATAAAATAAACTCATGGTAATAAAATAAAACTTATTTCTTAGTCGGTTTGAAAGATATTTCATTGATATCCATAGAAATGAGACGAATATACGTATGTATATAAATACAAAATTACTTTTGACCTATATTGGAATTGTAAATACTAAGTATCATCTACTGACGTTTATATTGTATAAGCAAGCGAAAAAGATAAATAAAGAAAAATATTCCATGAATTTATATCTTTTTGTTCTTTTAGAACGAGTATGGAAAACAATATTCTACGTGGATCAAAAGTGATCCGCTGATAGTTCGAGAGTTATGAAATACGAAGAATAATTTTCGTTTGAGTTTTAATACAAGAAGGCAACATAATCTAGTACACAATCTAGTCTATGAATATTTTTCTTTTAGTTAATCTGAACTATATTTATTTATCATTTGTTAAACAAACTTAATACCATATCATAATTGGAATTTTATCGATAAACATGATTAAGATTTCAAAATGTGAAATACTCTTACTTTTGTTAGAATTTTCTAATAGTTTGTTTATATAAATTATGTAATTAATGGTACATTATCAATAATTAATAGCAAAATTAAGTCGAGCATTTTGAATACTTCTCTATTTTGAAAAAAAAGAAAGAAATGAAAGGAAAACGAAATACTCGTCGTATAATCTATGCTTAATTCACTTTAAATTACGCTGACTCGTTTGGATTGTTTCCTTACAAGTTTACAAGCTGTCAATGAATGATAAATCGGTGATATTAAATATTTAATTAATTTCCTCTTATGGTTATTACGTTATTAAATTTTTTATTGATGTCGCATCTGCAATTACGAGTCGTATTACGGTTCTTTGAGCTTTCTGCATCATTTTTGAACGGGAAATTATTTTCTACAATTGTTTTATTATTAGAAATATCACGTGAAAGTATTGCACGTTAAGAAAAAGCTTAATTGTAAAAATATTTGAAGTTTAATCGTAAAAATATTTAAATTTTAATTGATCAAAGTTAGTATTGACGTAGGTATCGTAATTGCGATAAGTCATGCTGTTTCATGTTATTTTGCATTAATTGAGGTTACGAATGTTTTCTTCAGATTTTAAACAAACATCCGAC
The DNA here is from genome assembly GCF_011392965.1 of Frieseomelitta varia. NCBI lineage: Eukaryota > Metazoa > Arthropoda > Insecta > Hymenoptera > Apidae > Frieseomelitta > Frieseomelitta varia. The sequence goes on along the minus strand of NW_025110178.1, from coordinate 148,335 downwards.
TTGCATACACTTGCAAGATAGTTAAAAATAAAAAGCAAAAGAACTGGAATTAATACGTAGATATTTCTTAAGATTCGAAGGAGGATACCAAGCGTGTTTGCATTTTAATCTATTTAAAAGAATTGTTTGGAAGTTTTAAAGTCGGACAGGCAGATTGATTCAGAAACTTTGGAAATTTCTCTGATTCCAGTGTCCATTATTGAAAAGGAAATATTCGTCTGTAATTGAAACTAGTTTCAATTATATAACTGTATATTCGTTTCAAGTTAAATACGTATACATTATACCACTACACGAATCGGCGTCATTCATAAGGAAAACACTATTCTTTTTAAAAAAAATTATTTTCAATTCATCCATATTTACAGAGTTGTTAAATTTATCAAAGTTTTCTCTTGCATCTACTAAATCTATTCCTATCTTTCAGTAAGAAACTCCACCTGTATCCTCTTTTACAATAGCTCCCCTAAATTTAAATAAAACTTTCAACAACAGCCCTTTGTTACTTCTTACTTTCTTTTCCCCCCCAATATGAATGAATTATTGTTTTCCTGTTCGAACAATTCCTCTGTTTGTTATATCGATATTTCGCTTGGATTCGTCGAACGTCAGTGTGGGTAACAATCTTTTATCGAGGAACGAAAAGCGTATAACCAGATTGGAACTTCTCGTTATTGCATCAGACGACTGGACAAGAAGAAAAAGTAGAGAAATAATGGAAGGGAAAAAAGAAAACAAGGAAAAGAGAAAAATGAATCGAACTGGCTTTTTCGCGATGTAAGCGTAATCTGAAACGATCGCGAGACGTATTCAGGGTCGGCTTTGACGCAAGTGAGATACACGCAAACGCGCACGCACGTGCACCTTCCTTTTGTCTCTCTCCCGTGTATATACGTCTACGCGACAGACGTGCATATGTGAGCGAGCGTGCATGTGTTCGCGAAAACCACCGGGTCATAACTTTTGCAATTTCACGCGAATACGTATCTGCATTTTATGCAGGCAAATTAGGGTGTGATGAATCAGCTAGTCTTAAATATTCGCCTATCGACGCATTCCGTTTTATACGATTACGTGACCTGATCGTTGATAAATTTCTCTTTCAGGCCACGACTTGTTTATAGATGCGTAGGATGCGTATGATATGTACAAAAATGTTCAGAGTACAGTGTTAAAAAAAAAAAAAAAAAAAAAGAATGGATGAAACAAATCTTCAACTGCGCTTATAAAAATACGAGTCTGTGTATAAAAATTGACAGCCCGATAGCAAATTGTTTAATTGCAATTATAATTAATTTAAACGATATTTGTTTCAGAGGACGGGATTTTTTCGACAACCAATACCTTATAGTAACATGTCGGATATACGGAAATATGCTGTTACTAGATGGGATCCTACTTACAAGAACTGCCTTAGCATAGTTCTACCAAACAGTTCTCTTCTTCTCCAAGCGAATAATGCTTACACGAGGGACCAATGGTATCATTCGATACTATGGAAGGTACCCTATCCTTCGTACAATACTTTTGATACCGATATTTCTAAGTACTTAAATAATATACTTAACTAAAATATTACTATATTACTAAATTACTAAATACTACTACTAAAATACTAAATACTACTTAAATATTACTATATTACTAAATACTTAAATAATATATTTATAATATTTATAATAATTAAAATATTACTATATTATTTAAATACTAAATAATAAACTATATTATTTAAATACTAAATAATAAATTATATTATTTAAATACTTAAATAACATATTCAACTAAAATATTACTATATTATTTAAATATTAAATAATAAACTATAATATTTAAATACTTAAATAATATATTTAACTAATATTACTATATTATTTAAATACTAAATAATAAACTATAGTATTTAAATACTTAAATAATACATTTAATATATTTAATATTTAATATTTAAATATATTTAACTGTACTTGATCATAAGTACTATTTTAAAATACGTATTTGGACTTAACTTTTTAAGTAATCTGTAAAAAAATGTAAAATTCTTTTCGAAAGATGAAAGAACTTGAAAAATAAAATCACATGTATATCATGTAAACAGAAATATATCTTAATATCTTAATAGATCTTAATATATATGTGATTTAATATCTCTGAACGTTTAATTTTCAGAGGAGCATCTTCAAATACCAACATCTTGTATCTCTAAATACTCGAGAGGAGGTGATCATCAAAGAATTGAAATCTATGGTGGATTTCGCTTTATGGACGTCACTCCAGGACGAAAGAGTGTCCGTAGCACCATTGGAAGCTGTTGCAAAGCATCTCGAGGACCTAGTCGTCGAAGAATCGTCCGAGAAATATTCAGAAAAATCGATCGAAGAAATTTCTCGGTATCGAAACGATCGGAAACATTGGGCGGAAGCTGTCCTATCCGTGGTGTCTCCTCTTTTAGACAAAGTCGCACTTCCAGTCTGTCTGACGAGGGTCCTTGTGAAGCTGGCACAACAGCATCCACAGTCCTCTTTGGTCACAGCTATAACTCCAGCGATTACGAGGTGTCTCAAGCATACAGTGGATTTCGGCAAATCCCTGGACATGAGGAAATTGTTGCAAGTATTTATAGCTGCTCTGTATATTGCGGATGGCGAACAAGCGATCAGAGATTATATTGCTTCGGTTCATGGACCTGGAAGTGACTGTCCCCATCCCAGGGTGCTTGCCAACTTGGTGTCCGTTTGCGTCGCAGCGATTTTTCATAGGTGAGACTTATCCTTCTGTTCTTTTTATAGATAAGTGTTATAGACAACTTATTAACGTTGAATATAACGGCTGAACTACAGCAAATTTCTATATCTTTAATTTGACTGATTGACAGTGAAAAGACTGCTGTAAAGATAAATGAGTAGAAAAAATTGATACGATATTGATAAAAAATATGATGATGGTGTTTATTATGTGGAATGATTTTATTAAAAAAAAAAAAAAAAAGGACTAATTACACGTGGCGAGTACGTCGTTGCAAATTGCGTGACTCGCTCTGCATTTTATCCACGCTTCATTAAAGCGTATCAAAGGCACGATCGTTCTGGAGTACCTTGTTTGAAAGTGCGGAAACTGAACCCTTTAGCAAAGAATGTGAAACTTCATTTAACTACTTCAGAACAATTTTGTGGAAAATATCGCATAGTTTCACGTTTTGATAACTTAGTTTCATTTTTGCTTTTCTTCAAAATTTCAACCGCAATGTAACGTAATATTGTTTAAAAATACATTCATCTATCATACCTCTTTATCGCCAGTCAAAAGAGATATGCATTCGAGGTGAAGTATTTTATTTTTAACTTGATGCAAGCTTTATGCTATCTTACAAATATATTCGTCGAAATAAACAAATAAATGGAAATAAAATGTAAAAAGCAGCTGTTACGTAAAATAAATTACATACAGTTAGAAAATATTCTTCCGTGCTGTGAATGGAACACGAATTAATGGAAGTAATCAAACCGATCATCATTCTAACATTTCGTTCAATTGCAGATTCGAAGTGGCCAATCGTTCATTACCGGAAAAAGAAAAATCACCGACTTTGCCTCCGTTGGATTGTTATCTTTTGGTATTAAATATCGCGTAAGTTTCATCATGTTTCATTATACATATCGTCATATGTACAATATTTTTTTACAAATATATGTCTTTCTCTTTCTGTAAAATTTGAAACCATAAGAGCTCGCTATTTTCTTTTTTCTTTTTTTTTTTTTCTAGATCAGAATATGCTGATTGGAGGCCAGAATTTGGTGCTTTATTGCAACCCGTGCCATTTCCAGAGGAAGCTTTTGCCGTGAAAGCGGTCCAACAATCGATATTAATGTGCGTGATCAGTCGTTTAGCGAAAGACGCAAGATGCGTCGTGCATCGCGTTCTACTTCCGGTTAGAGAGCCCAGACCTGGATGGATCCATATTGTCGCACCATCTAGTCCAGATTGCCCCGATCAAGGAGAATTGTTTGGTGAAATGGTAATTTTTCATTTTCATTCAGAGTAATCGGAATGGAAATAAAATTGATATTACTTTTTTCCTTGGTACTTATATCACCATCTTTCATATATGTATCACGTAACATTAACTTCTTGTTTTTCACTCCCAGTTAACTACTTTATTGGCATGTTGCTGTCGAAGAAAGAAATTTATCAACTGGCTGATGAAACAAGTACGCGACGATTGTATATTATTGGCAGTGAGAGGTTGTGAAGCTGCGCAAGAGGCTCTCTGCTTAATGTTAGAATGGCATTTGTTGTCGAGTAAAGAAGCGAAATTGCAAATAGTCAGTGCGTTAGAATCGACCACTTCGGGGAAGGAACGTTACGCTGCTCTTTGCCAAAGGCAGAGGAATTTGCAGCAACTAGTATGTAAATTGAATTAAGTTGGATAAGCATTTTTCGATGTATATGTTAATCATTTAATGATAATATTACTATGAATTTTATTCTACCGTATAACGTAAATTTTCTCTTGTTTTTGAAATAGCTCCGGAAAGGAGGTCCTAGACGATTGACGTTACCAGCCCGTGCCACAGATGCGGATGTCGCTCTTATTCTAAGCGGAAGGGCTCTTGGCAGCCTGGAATACCTCAGTTTGGCCTTTACCTCGGTGACTTCAGCTTGCGCCGAGCAGCTGATCAAATTACCAGCGTTGAGGCATCTGAACTTGTGGGCCACGCAGTTCGGCGACGCTGGCCTACAAATGATCAGCGAGCATCTACAGAAATTACAGGTTCTGAATCTTTGTGAAACCCCTGTTTCTGATAAAGGAATTTCTACCTTGGCCTGTAAGTAAATATTAAACTTTAATATCATTGTACTTGAAGAAAATGTATTTTAACGTGTGACGAAATTTTATCTATATACTTTTCGAGAAGAAATTTTTATTTATTTTTACATACACTGTTTCTCGATCAAACTCGATGTTTATTCAATTTATTCTAACTTGCAGCATTAACGAATTTAAGGAAACTGAATCTAAACAGTACGAAACTGTCCGTTCAGACATTCGAATCTCTGAAGAAGTGTTTACCAGCTTTGCAAGAGTTTGATGTGAGATACACGGACGCTTGGTAGCCAGAGCTTTCACCTTATATTCAGTCGAACAATTCCAGCAACTCCAGTATCAAAGAGAAAAGACAAAGTTAAACGAGAGTCAGACGAACGAGGAGAAAGATTCAGATAGTAAAATGAATTCATCAAAGAATTTTGTGACATCTCATGTTGTTTCATCGAAACATAACATGATGATACACAGAATATATCGTAACCGGGGAAGTATCTCTTAGAACTATAGTTAAGAGTATCGATAGTTCGAGTCCCAAATAGGACATCATCATCCTCGTTCATGCGAGAATGAAAGATATTCACAATCGTTATTAAGATTGATTAAAAAAAAAAAGATGGAATGTACGTGTCTAGGACCACAATAAAAGCCTGAAAGAATCACAAGATTTTACTCGCTGGAGAATCGTAGCGAGAAAACTTCCAAGAAGTGTCGCTAACTGCCCAAGAACTGCTGTAGTTTCGATATAAAGAAAAAAAAAAAAGAAAAAAAGAAAGAAAGGAGATAATAAAGAAGAAGGTGTTCGAGGACACGCATCGAAGTTAGAATAGAACGAGAGTGGAAATTCGTAGCGACTCTATAAATAGTTGATTCATATGGGAAGAAGTAAGAGGACATCGAGAGATCATTTTCGATGGCGCAGGGACTTGCTTTTCGGCGATACGAGTTCGAATTATTACTTGACCGAGCGCAAGTCTCCAAGTGCCTTGCCTTTTTCCTGACTCCTACGTATTACGTTTTACTTTTATTTTTTAAATCATTAATATAATTTATTGATATTATAGTAATTACTAGAATGTAGATCGTTTAATTTATTATTTGGATATTTCTCGAATTTTTATTCATCACAGGATGTTATTATATTTTATAACGGTTATTTATTAAAGTCATTGTTATAGAACTTGTTCTTTTCGATGTACTTGAGTCAGTTTGTTTTCTTTCTTCTTTATTTACTTTCTGGTAAATAGACGCGTTATTCTAGAAAGACGTTTCTTCGAATGTGATCTATATAGTTAAGTAAATGTAGTTTTATAAAGGGAACAGAAATATGCATTTAATTGAGATTCAATTTGATTACACAGATATCAAAAAGACACCGGTAAGAACTGATTATGAGTGAAAATAGATTCCTGTGTGTGTATTTTTTATTTCGGTTCGTTTTTAGTTAGACGATCGAATAAAATAGCCAAAGGACTCGTCCGTAGTGACTTGTTCTTTTAATATACATTTTAAATCTCGTTATTAAGATATTCAACTAACAAGATACTATCTTAAATCTAATGATCAAATCTATAAAATTTGAACTATGTGTACACTATCGACAAAAATATATATTTCTCGATGAAGATATATATTGGGTGTTAGAGAAAGAATGGAAAACTTTTGACAGTATGTACAACAGTACTTGTCGAAATATTTAAGTAATCATAATACAATTTTCATCGTTAATAAATTTTATTGGATATAAATGAAAAGAAGGATATACAATCATTCATGGTTAAAGATGTGTCTCAGTTTAATTTTAATTCCATATTCAAGTAATAATCTTTTTCTTGCCTAGTTTGGCAAGTTACTATTTCTGAAGTTACCACTTTCTTCGACACCCTCTATATCAATAGTTTCGACCAAACATAATTTGACAATGTTGATTTCGTCGAACGAAAGATTTATACGAATTAGTCGTACAAACTTCCTATTGAAGATGAGGTGTTCATTAGTCTGTTCATTACTGTACATTCTTATGTGCAAGTGAAATCGAGGAAGAACATTTTTGAAAAGAAAGTGAACGTAATGCGAACATGTATAGGAAAGTTGAAATGCAAAGGGACGTTTTGGATATTAAACGACTTTAGCACTATAACAACCAGACAGGTTCTCTTAGAGTCATGTCACAGTAGTTGTTACAGTGTTAATATTGCAATGATCAAACAACACGTTTGTCATTTTTGCTGTTTAACATATTTGTTCGTACCAAATTTTTATACCCTTGGTTCATTCGTTAAACAAAAAGTTTATTGTCGAGAAATTTACTATTTACAGGAAGTCGAATATTACACTTAACATCAAAATTACCAATAAACCAACTTGTAAATTTTCATAAAAATTTCATTTCATAATTGAGGAAAATTGAGTCCCTTTACGTTACGACTTTTGTCCGTGTATCAAAGGAAAAACATAAACGTTGTCGTCGTGCGAATTAATATCAGATTTATTTATTTTATCTATATTATAGCTGGTACGCTAGGAAACAAATACGAATGAACTTCTTATCGAACGAGAGTGTGTTCTCGAAGAAGATTCTTTGCAGATGATTCTTGCTCTTTTTTTCTTTCGTTTGAATAGCGCTCAACTGCCTTAGCGATCAAGCTCTGAGCGACCACTGCCATAACGCGTGCGAACCAGAACAGGCTCAACTGTCCGTTGCACTCGTTAAAATCGAGTTTTTCGTTTAAATTTTAACTCTTCGGGTGTTTCGAAAATAATGCTCGGCTGCAAAAAATATCCGACGTTTTAACTTCGTGTTACAATCAATTTCGAATTGATTAACTTAATCGTTCGAAAGCATTCGATCATCTTTCTTCTGAGAAATATTTTAGAGACATCTTATTATTAAAAGTAACAATCATTTTCTCTCTAATCAATAGAACACGTATGTATAATGTAAAAATTCTGATGTTTAGGTAGTATCTCCTATATTATCTGTAATTTTGTTTCCCGAGCGTTTTATTTTTTGCAGTCAATTCATGTTTATATTGTTTCCCTCGTTTTCTAGTTTTTTTTTACATAAAGTATAGTTTTGAGGTTTGATCAGAATTTTTCGAAACACCTTATATACGTGAATCGTGCGAAACGAACTTTACTCTAAGACTCGGAGAAATTTATATTATTAAACTTCGTCGATTGACTGTCTTCTCGCTTATGACGAACTAAAATACATATTCTACTTTTCTTCTTCCATTTTTTCTTCTTCTTCTTCATCTTCTTCATCTTCTTCATCTTCTTCTTCTCCTCTTTCTTCTTCTTCTTCTTCTTCTTCTTCTTCTTCTTCTTCTTCTTCTTCTCTTTCTTTTTCTTTAGTCACAGAATACGCTTTTAAAAAAATCAATCAGAAACATTTTACAATTAGTAATATCATATTTTCTCTCTGACAACTCTAAGAAAATATAAGATTACGAACCCATTAGCTGTCAATTTCTATTTTCTCTGATTTTCATTTTAATGTATTTAATCAAAAAATATATTTAAAATATTCAGTGCATATATTTTCAAGAAGCATGCATCTTCATTTGGAAATTACTACTGAAAGAATGAAATTTATTCACAGATTTCTTTTTATAATCCTTCAAATTGCAGATAATGGGTTAATTAATAGAGCAACGTTAGTATTTTATTTTTATTGAAATTTCTGTATGTAACATAGATGGAATGCCAAGGAACAAAAGAGTATGATATTTTAAAAGTTTATAGTAATACCAGTGTGCTATAAAAATTGTAAAAAGTACTATAAACTTTCAAAGTTACAAAATCTTTGTTTTTTCAACATTCTATGTATGTTCGATTCTAACAATAAGTAGATTATTCATTTTGTAAATATCTTTATTTGTAAGTATCTTGTACATGCTATTTTATAATAGTTGTATAATATTTATTCGGCCTCTTTCGATGGTTAGTGCATTTAAAATACAACTTCCATTTCCTCGATATTCTGATTTATTAAAAAAAAAAAAAAATTAAAAAAAAAGGATTCCCTCAGAAAAGGAATTGCCGTAGTTTCGACAAATCGTATCTATATGTTCCTTAGTGTAAATATAAAGTTAAATTGCATTTTTAATTACGATCTCTAGACTTTGACTATTTATACATAATAACGAAATTTTACGTTCCGATGCAAAATATTGACGTAGCATATTGAATAGATAGGAGAACTCATAAGCAAAGTGGTTTGTCAAAACCAAATAGTTTTCTTTTCAAGTATTTACCTTGCTTCGTGAAGAGTATTATAAATATACTTTTATAAAAGTATATTTGCAACTTTTTGTAATTGCGGCAAGAGATTATTCCTCTCGTTCGTCCTTCAATTTATGCGATTAAACATTATACTTGAATTATTATTTTTTTTATAATTATTTATTCAAGTTGAAAACTTATCGTTTTGATTTTTCCTTGGAAAAAATTTGACGAAAAGAAAAATTGATTGCTTCGAAGAATATATTTTTACAATATATACAATTATTTTTATAATGTGTACGTAATGTTTCCTTATCTTTTCTGTTTATAAATTGCAACGAATGTGGATTAATAGGGCACAAATGGGAAAATTTGTTAAGTAAATTTATCGCATAAATCGGAGAAAGAAGAGTGCAATAAAATCTTATTCACGATAGAAAATGTCTTTTTTTTTTAATTTGTAATGGGCCTAATTATCGTGTACACTTGTGCGTTATTTATTTCGATATTTATTATATTTATTTGATACCTCGCAATATACAGCACATCATTAATAAACTATGCCCAATTCTTCATCCAAACACAACAGGTAGAAATATTTTGACAATTGTTCTTTCTATCACATACAATGTTCTTTCTAACGTCGTTGATCAATTTCATGAGAATTACATTTCCTTTCATAACATTTCAATATAGTAATGATATTTTAAGAAAGTAAATTTACATTTAACTCTCTGTAGTAGACATTTTCTTATACGAATTCTCTATATATGTATAGTTTTTTCAATATCGTGAAGAGCTTCGTTGTTTCATAATGTTGTAAGTAAGTAGCCATTTCGTTAGAGGAAAGCACAAAAATGTGGGAAAACGTTTTAAATGTGTACGATGTATACCATTGAAACGACGAATTTTTTCAGGCACTCCGATCGACTTTGTCAATCACTTAAAAAAAAAAAGAGGGAACGATTTAGATGTGCGTTTTTTGAACTGGTGATGACCAATTGTAAGTCGATTGTGAAACGTGTAATTTAGCTATAAAAACTGTTTCGAAACATTAAAGATTAGAATCATTCATTATTAGAATGAAAAAAAAAAAATTTGAAATTTAAATTAATAAAGTTGGAAAATTTAAGATATAAATTAATTAGTTTAAAATTTATTACATTTTAACGCAAATTAGACTTGTTTTTTTAAAGTAGAAGGCAACGAAAGCACGTGAAACTATTTTTGGATTATTTATGTACACATACCTACATATATGTATACAGGATATCAAAGAAGAATCTAACATTTCGAAAATTTACTATCTATTGGAAATCTAGAAGATAATTGCTTAGATAGTATTTGTTATGTTTATTGTTTTTAAATTGCGAAATTAATCATGCATGCTTCTTTTATTTAATTTCAATTTTTAATATTATATATTCCTGAAGCTTTTAGAAATGTAGATTTTTCTCTTCCTGTATATATTGTCATAACTACCAAATCAAATTGCAATTATATTACAATTACATTGCAACAAAACAATCATGAAAAAGAACAGTTCTTGCTAATTACTATGAATTAAACTAGTAACGTTAACATTGCAAACTTAGACGATCCAACCATCTATATTGTCAGCTTATTTATCAATTTATTTCATGTATTTAATTCTTATTAGATTAAAATTAGGCAAAGCAGAAGACATTTCTAAATATTTTAGAATTAACTTCTGCTGCTTTTGACATTTAATTTTAAACCTACGACTCTCACCCAAAATTAGCGAAAGTAAGAAATCTAAAATTATCCATTTCTCATAAAAGCTAAACTAATCTTTCATACGTCTCTGCACACGTCTACACACCAAATCGTGATATAATAAATCTAATGAATCTGATTCGAATCGTTCGAAAAGCGCACATTTAATCTTAGTCTTCCCCTGTTAATTGTAGGATTAAGCGTTCATTGCACACATTCCGCAAGATATAATCTATTTTTAAGATATTTCCCTCGTATAGATTTTACTCGTCCTTAACTGATGAAGGTTCATTAAAAGGTATTTGTCACGTTGTATCTTTAATTAACGTACACTTAAATGTTACAAAACTTGAAATTCAAAAAAAAAAAGAAGAAAAGAAAGAAATAAAAGAGGAAATGAAACGCGAAATTTCAGAATAAAGTTTGGCCACATGCGAGTGAAAAATCACAAATATACATGTAGGCAAAGAATATTTTTCAGTTTTCACTGTAAGAAACGAACCAAATCCGTGATACCCGGTTTAAACAGGCGACATTTGTCCAAGATAATGAAATAAATTTCGAGAAGCAATTGATAGATTTATATTAATCGTAATAGATAGATTGTTGATTGTACTGAGATCTTATTTCGTTACTCATCTCTACGTCCACTTCCCTTTTCAAGTTCTCCGGCAACTCATTCCATACTGATTGTGGGACAGTTTCTGAAAAATTCCATAAAAGTTGAGAAATCTTATAGAGATAGAGGATTTGTTTTTTGTTTTCAAAGTACGAATGTTTATTAGATTATTATTCAGTTTAGATTGTCGATTTGTTAATATTTTGTATATCTTCTTTTTACACAAATTTAAATTAAATACTGGTTACTGTATTGAAAAAGAAACTTGAATCTTTATACCAATTTTATCACTGAACCATTAAACACGAAAATACTAGAGATTCTGTTTCGCAATTTCACATCTAAATATAATCTAAAAGTTTTGTGTTGAATTGTAAATAGTTAAAGAATGTATATATTTTATTTCTTGAGATCACTTCATTTCTTCTAACTAATAATGTCAAAACTAATGTAAATTCCATTTCGTTAATTATTTAATTCTTGATTCTTGCATCAGCTTTACTTATTAAATCTTCAATAGCCATACAAACAAAAGCTTACCTTTACACACGTATAGCAAATTGGACCAAGTGATCTTTTCTTGGGAGAAACAGTAAACGCCCAATTTGCCACCTTTCAGCGTCGAATCGTAAACGTTCCCCGAGTCGGCCATCAGCTGTTTCCCTTGATAAAGTCTAAACCTAATCAGACCGATCTTGGGTCTATGTAATAATTGCCATCTATACGGGGTTCTTTCTTTCCATCCGATTTTCTTCGGATCGTGCCAAAGGATCTTCACTTGATTGGGTGTATCTTGATTATGCCAGAGACTGTTCCTAAGAATTTCTCCAGGCCCTGTGCTCGAGTCGACGAGTTTCAAGAAAATTCCAGGATCCCCTACCGCTCTGAATGGCGTCGGCATCCAATACGGTTGTTGACGCTTTTTCCAGGATACGATATAGAATCTACGGTTGTCCTGATAAGAAAACACGAAACCAACAGAGTCGTCGTCTCCGTCGTCGTCCACGAAGAACGTACCCTCGAAATCTACACCGCTGAATGTATCCGGACCTGTTGGTGAAGATTTGAAGTTAAGAGGACGAACGAGTTGTAGTAAATTCCTTCTTCAACATGATCGATAATTAAACGACAATCTCAAGGAAACAAAATTTCATGTACTGTACTTTTAGTTGATATGAATTAGTATAAATTACCAATGGCAATCCCGGGGTCACTGTTCACAAGCTGCTGGATCTCAGCGCCTTCGTTGTGTATTACCCAAACAGGATCTTCCTGAGCAGTGCCAACAGGGTCTAGAGCAATTGTAGTATACTTTCTAAAATCTGTCGTCCAAATCAAACTGTTGTTGGGACAATTGTCAAGTGTATTCTTCACAGTGTCGTTATCATTGTCGTTCCAGCAAGCATCACCAACATGCTGATCTGAAATGACGCGTAACTTCTTTTCAGATTCTTACATGATAATTTCTACCAGTTTCGATGAGCACTTCACTTACGATGAGTGTGACGTTGATCTGGATTATAAACATAGGGACAATTGTCAATCGAATTGGGCACACCATCATTGTCCATATCATCGTCGCATTCGTTCCCTCTGCCGTCGTGGTCGTCGTCATTTTGTCCTGGATTCGCGATGTCAGGACAATTGTCTCTATCGTCTTGCACACCGTCTCTGTCCCTATCGTTGTCGTTGTCGCAAGCATCGCCTACCCCATCCCCGTCTTGGTCCGATTGGTCCTCATTATAGCTGTAAGGACAGTTGTCACAGGCGTCGCCAATACCGTCCATATCTTGATCACCTTGATTTGGATTCTTTCTTTTCGGACAGTTGTCTTCGTTATTGAAAATACCTATAAAATTTGAAATGTTATTTACAAAAGTACGTAATCAATTACAAAAGTTACGTAATCTTTTTAGAATTAATGCGTTGATTAATTAAGTTTATCTAAAACACAGTTTTCCATTTTTTACCGTCGTTATCTATGTCGCTGTCGCAAGCATCACCGATGCCATCGTCGTCGGTATCTTCCTGCTTCGGGTTTCTCACTAGAGGGCAATTATCGCAAACGTCACCGATGGTGTCGGGACCGTCACGATCGGTGTCCTCTTGGCCAGGATTCGAAATTAAAGGACAGTTGTCCGAAGAGTTCAGAACGCCATCGTTATCAGCGTCTGGATCACAGGCATCGCCTAAACCGTCTCTGTCCGCGTCCTCTTGGCCACTGTTTGGTATTAACGGGCAATTGTCCATACGACAACGTCGATCGTGACATTGGAGGTTTCTGTCAGGAATACCATCGCTGTCTCTGTCGAGACCACAGGTCAGTCCATTTCCTGCCCATCCAACGCGACACTAAAAATTGTGTGTCTTTTGATAGAAATTCCCGAATTTCATATATAATATAATCCAATTGTTTCCTCCAGAACTTCGAAAGAACTTGAATGATTTATCTTCTTACCTTGCACGAGTACTCGGTGGTATCGATGCAGACACACTCGGCATTTACATCGCACATGGTTACTAAATCTGGACAGACACTGTGACTAGGATGACAGCCAACTGTTTGGTTCCCCAGAAAACCTGCTCTGCAAGCACCACATCTGTACGAACCCTAAAACAAAATTTACCGAGGTGAAAATGATAATATTTAGTAAAATATGTATATCAAGGTGTACAACTGCAGAAACGAAATTGCCAGTAAATCACCTCTGTATTGATGCACTCCATGTATGGATCGCATCCACCGTTGTTACTGTCGCATTCATTTATGTCCTGGCAAACTTGCTTGCGAGCCTGTGCGATCTCCAAACCGATCCCTTCGACTATCGTCCCGGTATACCCGGATGGGCAAGTGTCGCATCGAAATCCTGGACGAAGATTGATGCATCGAACACCCGGATGACAGGGCTGTGCCAACTCGCATTCATTTACGTCAACACACGTAGAACCGTTACCGATAAACCCGCTTGGGCAAGAGCCGCATCTAAAAATCATTGGATACATATAATATACAGGTCTAACTGACTGAACAAGAATATGTTCGACATGTTTATTTTCATTACCTAAAGTACGGTGGATAAAGAATTGGTTCGCATTGCACTTCCGGGTAACAAGGATGAGGCTCGCAGTGATTTCTGCGTCGTTCACAGTATTTACCATCACCTATATAACCGTTAGGGCATTTCCCACAGCTGAAAGACGTTTATTTCATTCGTTACAGTCTAGTCCATGCACGCGTGTAGTCCGTAGCCGCCTCCCTTATTTTAAACAAACAATTCTAAATTCTCGCCCTCAAGTCCCAGGTCTAGACACCACTGATGACTCTACCATCAGCTACACGTACATACACGCGTGTATGTACATCCGAAACAATATAACCGCCGACGGAACTGTGTCGTTACAATATGAAATGAAATAATTTCTACTCGTACCTATATCCATCCGCGCGGTCGTAGCAACGGACACCGTGAAAGCAAGGGTTGTGCGCGCAACTAATTTTCATGCAACGATATCCATCGCCGGTGTAATCCGGCGGGCATGCTCCGCACTGTGGTCCACGTGGCGTGTTACGGCAGTCAGCTCCCGGGAAGCAGGGCGATTTGTAATCGCAACTAGGAGGAGGAGCTGCCGTCGTGGTCGTCGGTGGAACTGTGGAATTACCAGGATCAGGAACTTGTCAGGATATCGCTATTCGCAAGAAGAAGAAACCTCATTGCGACCACATTGCGACTCGATTTCTGATTTCCGCCTGATTTTCTCGGGATACATCTCTAACGCTACAATTACTGACGATTAATCTATAACTAATTAGTCTCTACCGAAGATTAATTGGCATCACAGACTTTTTCCCACAGAGAAGAATTATAGAAGAATCAATAATCCAATTGTTCCACTTGCTGTCTCGAGTGTTTCGTATCGTTGTTACGTCATTGCAAAACAGTTGCTGCAAGTTAGTCATTTTACCATTGACAACATTGTCTTAGCCCTTCTGTGAAGAAATCTTTTATAACGATTTAACAATAGTATTCTAGTTGATTTCCTTCTCGGGTTAATCCTTGTATTATCAATAATATTCTCTTCGATTTAAGTATTAGTTTGCTTCGAGTTAAGACGCGATTTCTCCCGACTGAATTACGCAGCTTACCGATCGTTCGGATTGATTCTTGTGATTCAAGGGATTTTATTCCCAATCACTCCCTTAGAAAAATAAGAATACGAGTCACAACATTGTTCCATTTTGCAAGAAATACACATTTATTGCAATGTCAGGTCGTGTTATACATTTATGTAGATGCTCTCTCGTCGTCTATAATCATGAGCTATTGTATTTGTTACACTTGCGTAGATCATTGCTGTGCATAGAAGCAGAAAAGGAAAAAAGAAAAAGATTTCTCTCGAAAGATAAAAAAAAAAATATCGAAAAAGATAAAAAAAATGAGGGTATTGTCGAAGAACAAGTAGAAAAAAAAAACAAGAAAATTAACAATAAAGATATCTTTCGTTTATGTAATTCTTTCAATACCCACCAAGTGGTACGCGACAAGCTGCGCAATTTTCAATTAATTGCCGAAGGTGTTGTGTTTCCAGTCTCTGAAACAAAAAAAAAAAAACAAAAAAAAAGAAAGAAAAAAAACACAATCAAGAACTGTCTATTAAATATTCTTGAATAATTGACGACGTCGTTACTCACGTTCAATTCTATTTCTCTCCAGACCTTCTTAGTCGCTTCGATCAGCTCGTTCAGCGTCTTCACGATTTGATTGTCCGTCAGGCAAACTACGAAAAGTCAAAGTTTCGTTTCGACGTTTTATTAAAATCGTCAGAGATAAAAAAAAAAAAGAAAAAAGAAGAATCTAAGCGTTTCATTTCTGTTTCACCTCGATTCAAATATCTTACCTCTTTCGTCCAGACTTTGAATCCCTATGTCCCCTCTTCTCGGAACCCGTTTGTAATTCGCCTGACTCGATGCATCCAGTTCATCGTAATTATTACGACTCAATTCCGCGGATATCTCGTGACGAGGCACGACGATGCGTCCAGATGGTGTCCTCTGATGCAAACGTTTCTCGTGGCTCGGAGCAACTCCCCGATCAGCTTCAAACTCGTTCGTAGAACGATATTTATCGCGATTCGATCGGCGTGACTGCTTGAAGTCTGAATCACTGAAATCTTCGGACTGATCAGCGTCTTCGAACGTGTCTGAGACTTCGTGCTCTTTCGACCGACGACGATGATTTTCCTTGTTATTTAATTTTACGCGATATTGATCTATGTCGGACTCCTCGAAACTCTCATCCGAGTGGTTGCTCGTTGCAGGGCTTGCAATCAATTGGTGAGGTTCTTTGTGCTTGAAGAAACTCGACAACGTGTCCATATCGGCCAAATTGTCCGGACAGTTTTCTTGCTTCAGGGCGTCGATAATTGATGACAATGGATACACCTTCACCTGGCTCCTCCTTTCTCTGAACTGAAAACACGATTTTTAAGAATTAACAATTAAATTCTCTACGTCGGGGAATTATCTTCAATGGTAAACAAGTGGATTTTTACGAAACGCAACGTCATTTAGAGGAGGAGGGGGAGGGAAGCTGAGACGATTTGTATGTGAACCGGTTTTTTTTTTTTCCATGAATATCGAATGACGAAAAGAGATGAGGAGTGAGGGAATAGAGGCAGAAGAACGAAATGCTCGCCCTTTCTACCATTAAAAAAAAATTACGAATTACGCGACTTCTCTTCTATGCAGAAGAAAGTGGGCCGTGAATATTCAATAAGGATGAAGTCTGTCTAAGCGAATCGAAATCGATTCACTATGCTTAAATGCGTTACGCGAGTTAACGCAGCTATACGTAATAAAGGCGAGCAGCCTTGGACTGACCCGCCATATTTGGAATGGCATCATCCTACGAGATCTAACGTCACCGGTTCTCTCTGTTAACAGCCGTGAAATTCTTGATGACAGACGAAAGAATGTATTTTGGTCGTTTGTTCTGTAATAACAAAAAAAAAAAAAAAAAAAAAAAAAAAAACGAAAAAATTGTGAGGACAAAAGGAAAGAAGCAATTATAACATGTAAGTAATTCGCCTCGATCTGCATCATTACTCAATGTTTGAAAGGACATCTGAATTTTTAACATTTAACGTAACGTTGGCTCGAATAATTACTTCCAATATTGATGTTCCTGGGTCAAGCATCTATGTTCAAAAAAATCTTGAAGCATTTCTTCAAGGAAAATATTAATTTAAAATAAAAATTATATATAATTATATAAATATAAAATATACAAATATAATTATTTATATAAATATAATATATATTTATTAAATATTATATAATATTTATATAAATATAATTACAAAATATATAATTATAATTATTTATATAAATATAATATATATTTATTAAATATTATATAATATTAGAATATTATAAATATTATAAATATAATATTAGAATATTATAAATATTATATAAATATAAAATTTATATCCTACATATGATATTTAGATTACATTTACTTTTTAATAAACTCGGCGACATAATTCCGCTTATGAAACAAAAACTCACCGCCTCTACAAGAGAGTTATCTTCATTGTCTGCCAACTTTCGAAAGCTCTTCCTCAATGGTATCACGCCTTGGTAGACGCAATCAATGTAAACGTCCATTCGCGGATCAGGTTGATTCTGACGCACGAGGACGATTATATTTTTCAATAGAGAATTCACGTTCGGCGTTTCCAAGTTAAGGTGTTCTGCAGTTCGATGGCCATCCTTGTCGATACTTTCGAAGATCACTGGAACCAAGTAAAATTCATCAAATCAAAAACAATAACAGAGAGACGATTATTTGTGAGAACTTGACGACTCATTGTATTTCATACCTCGTTTACTTCGCCTGTCGAGTATAAGTACCAGTTTCTTCTTAGACCTTTCGTATTTCACGGCTAGAAGAATATCAACCGTTGCCTCCGATTGCTTCTTCCTCGATTTAACGTTCGATATGGCAATCACAAAATCGTTGTCCCATGTTTCTCGGAGGTTTGTCGTCAATTCTATGAAACATGTCGCAAACACAACGCGAGGAAACGTGAAATTAAATTTAAACAAATTTTTGTTGCGTTCATGAAGATTGCGTTGAAACTATTGATTTTACTTGTCGTTCATCAAACGATTGAAAGAGGATTGGTGACTTAAAGATCGTTCGACAGTTTGATCGTTCGATACCTAATTGAAAATTGGCAAGTCTACCTCCATAATTGGCAAGCATCGAAATAGTCATTTCAAGTTGAGCCGTTGTAAAAACTATTTAGCGTTCCCTGCGTGCCGTTACCGGGTTTCTTGTCGAGCTGCATGGGGACTGGTTTGCAATACCGTAAACACCCGTATGGGAACAGTTCTACGGTCACTGTTTTGCTATACTGTAAGTTTACTACTGTTTTTCTAATCGTAGGATAAAAATGATAGTGAAACACGACAGAGAAAAACTAATTCAAATAGACAGTATAGACACATGTAGTCGTTTAACGTATAGTTCATTCTATCTTTGATAGCATAACAAAAAAGAAAAAAAAAAAAAAGAGTTGCAAGAAAATTTTTACTTTATCACCTAGAGAGACAATTGAAGCAGCAACAGTCTCTGATCTTTTTCACTGATCTTTTTCCTCATGTCATTTCTGTCGATCCTCCATTTTTGTTTTTAAATCTCTTGTTCAAGTAGGCTGTACAGCAACTATGAAAAACAGAAAACACCAAATAATAATCGTCTTACCTTCATCCGGTGTAACACTCGAATCGGCGACATAAGCAACGAAGAATATCGCGGCGATCAACGACGCGATAACGTTCATTTTTAAAATCACCGTTCCCCCTCGTCTTTATTATCTTCTTTCGAATTAATCGATTATTTTCTCAAGGGATCGACCTGCCGGGTTGATTGTTCTTTTTCACGTCGTGTTTACGGTTTATTTTTACGGCGAATCGATTCGAGCGAGCACATACTGATCTTGAACGAATAAATAGATCGCGCGGACGTTGGCGGGACGTTGATCGACTGAGACATGGAAAAGCCTACCGACGACTTTATAACTCACCCACGGGAATTTCCGAGTACAGAGTCGTTGTCCGTGGCATATAGAACGAGAGGAATTGACATATCAATCGCACGTTTCGTGAATAATTAACTTTATCGACACCTCTCCTCACCATTTTCGTAATCGCGATCAAGCTGAAAGATTAAAAATCAGTGTTACGCCCTCATCTTAAACACAAAAATAATCATTAAATAGAATTTATAAGTTTTACAGAACTTACGAAAAATTATATGCGCAAAATTAATATTTATTGTTTACCCTTACTTGGTTGTTTGCCATACGTACATCATTGTTGAATTAAACAGCATAATGCAAGATACGTCATGTTGAAAGTTGTTACAATTGCATGGAATGATTCTTGTGTTCTTTTCATGCAAATAATTCTCGCAGAATGTGCGATTTAAGTTTTCAATGTATACTGTAAGGAAAGTCATCGAGATTAATCTTCCTTGATTTCTTTTTTTATAGAGACAAGGTTACTTCACGATATTTACACGCCCACGAAACTTGTCCTTTATGCAATTCAATGGTGATTCTTTCATCTCTGAGGATATTGCGATTTTAAAAATTCTTGACACACACACACACACATATATTATATACTAATTTAAAGCGAATATTGTGAATAAACTAATTGAAAGATGTATCACAAACAAGTTTATAGGAAATAAACGGACTTCCACATAATTAAAGAATCATCATTGGATTTTATGCTTACATACCAAAAAATGTATCAATTAATTCCGAGTACATGATCATGCCTAAGTTCATCAGTTTTGTGTTGCATATGAGATAGGAATATACAATAATTGTTAATATTTAATCGATTAAATAAAGATTCCTAGTCAAAGCTCTATGTGAAATTTATTGTACACACTTCCATGTTTGTAAAAAATTTTGACCTAAATTTCGAATGCACTTTGTGAGAAATCAAATGTTATTTACTGAAATACTTTGATTGAGTAGAATTTATAAATCTTCATACACGTATTTTATAGATCAAAAGGGATATAGGTAAGAAGCTGGAGGATTCAGTTCTGAGGAAACAATTGCAAAAGTTCGAAAATTGATCCTCTTAATTAATTTCTTTTACAATATAAAATTTAGGTCCATTCACGGATTCTAAAATGTTAGCGCCACGTAGCGGTGAAGCGTTGGAACTAATTGCTATTGCTGTCTTTGTCACAGACATTATTTCATTCTTTGTCTGTCGCACAATATATCTCTGTCCTCCTTGCACGATATTGTTTTCTTTGTCTACATAAAAAGTCGTGTGCTGCCATCTATTGGATTTTTACTTTTTACACTTTTAGTTTCAGTGGGAACTGAAAGGAGCTTAGATGGCAGCACCATCCAGTAGACAAGAAGCGCAATAGTGTGCGACAAGGATAGATAATATGTCTTGTGCTGCCATCTGAGCATCTCTCAATTTCAACTGGAACTAAAAAAGTAAAAAGGAAAAATCCGATAGATGGCAGCACGTGTCGCGCCGATGTGGCGGCGCGAGTATTTAAAAGAGCGAGTTTAACAGCGGCCACACTGATTTAAAATGAGGAAACAGAAAATATTTTGTATTCTCAGTTGTTAATGATTAATGGAAGCAAACGGTCGTTGTCAAATCTTGCTAAACATTAATATTAATAAATAATTATTGTTATAATTTCTTGTTAAATCTAGTAATATATGTATTTATTTATTTAAAGGAGTAAACTTCCATACCGGTAGCGCAAAATGCGTGATAGTATGTGAGAAGGAAAGATATATATTGCACGATAGACAAAGACAGCGATAGCGATTAGTTTCCAGTGTTTCACCGCTTCGCAGCGCTAGCATTTTTAGGTCCTTAGACGAAAGTTTTATTTGTAAAAAAAGGCAATTAAAAGGATTAATTTTCGAACCTTCGCAATTGTTTCTTCTGAATTTAATCCCCAGCTTTTCTCTTATATCCCTTTTGATCTATAAAAAGGATGTGTAAAGATTTAGAAATTCTGCTTCAATTGAAACACTTCGTCCAATGATGTTTAATTTTTTATGAATTATGTTTGAAGTCTGAATCAAAATAGTACATGAACATAGTTGAAGCACTAACTTTGAAATACATAAAATGTAAATTAATCGCATGAGGACGCATTGTTTATAATCGAAATACACATTAAAAATAGGAGAAATTATTTCAATCATTCACTTTATTCGAGATTATAATGTATCACGTTCTCGAGTTTATTTATAAGATCATATTTCTAATTCAAATTATTATGTTAGACCAACAATAATATAGCACAAAAATAGATGACAGATCAGGTGACTCAAAATGTAGGAAAAATTATTGTATGTCAGATCTCTATTCTTCCCTTAGTCAATGTCTGTACTTTATAATATACGGTATACAGTGCATTACAAGGTAGTAAAGCGACAGAAATGAATTTCGTAATTAAAAGAATTTTTACGAAAGTAGGAAATTCACATAATGTTATTGTTGTGCGATCTATAAATACAGAAACATTATCTCGATGGTGGTATAAGATTACGAATCAAAAACCAAAACGCAACATTTACAAAGCTGATATTTATGGACCGGAATCGTACGAAGTTTATGAAACAGATGAAAAAATTGGTTTTTCTGCATATTGCTTATTGGTAAGATAAAAACAAAAACTCTCGTAGATAGGTAATTCGTGTAAACAAGTAATTGTTTTTTTATATTATATTAAAAACAGATCATACCAATTACTGCATTTGCGCTTGGTACGTGGCAAGTTCAAAGACTTAAATGGAAAACAGACCTGGTAGAAAAACTGAAAACCCGTACTAATTTTGAACCTGTTGAGTTACCAGAGAAGTAAGATCATTGAATTACCACAATAGAATTTTATTTTGTATTATGAATATATATGGGACAATGACAAACTTTATTCAGTTTAGAAGATTTGGATACAAAGGAGTATTATCCCATCAAAGTAAGAGGAAAGTTTTTATATGACAAAGAATTTGTGGCAGCATATAGAACTCTAATAAAAGATGGTAAACCATCAGATACCTACTTTGGGAGTCAATCACAAAGAGGATATCACATTATTACACCATTTAAATTGGCAGATAGAGAGTAAGTACAATTACTCTATAAAAGGATATACTTTTAATTCTCTTTCATTCCAAAATTTAAAATATTTTCTAGTTTAACAATTTTGGTGAATCGTGGCTGGATTCCAAAAACAATGAGAAATTCACCAGAAATACAGAAAGCTAACATACAAGACGAACAAGAAATTGTAGGAATTTTAAGGTTAAAAGAAAGAAGACCACGTTTTATCCCGAAAAATCGTCCGCAACAGAATTTGTGGTATTACAGGTACGTGAAAATGTTGGTACAATAATTTCCGAATAAAACTTTGTGTATTTTCCAGAGATGTAGATGAAATGGCTGAGAAGGGAAACTCATCTCCTATATACATTGAAATGGTTTTTAACAAGAATTTGAATCAATACCCAATTGGTGGTCAAACGATGATAGAATTACGAAATGAGCATTTAAGTTATCTGCTCACATGGTACTGTTTATCTGCAGCTACTGCATTTATGTGGTACAGGAAATTTATGAAGGGAATACCATTAACACAATAAAAATAAGTTGGCATCAGGTATGCATTTAAAGGCATAAAAGTGATAGTTATCAAGAAATAGCATAACTAATGCTCTTTTTCATGTACTATTGACGCGATCACAAAAAATGTATATATAAAAATCGTATATTGTTAATTGTTTGTAAATAGTAATAAAGTAAATTACTGTGATTGTTTTATAATATAAGTGGATATTCTATATTAATAAGAGAGTATCAGTTCTTCGTTAAAAATGTCGCTTTTTATTATCATAATAACAACACTGATAACCACTACCAACAAAATTGTCAACAATGGTCATGGTATACAGTTATATTGAAGAAGTCAGCATAGAAAATACAAATATGAAAATATACGATACAAATATGAAAATACACCATGTACATGCTACATCGACTTCCTTTCTTTTTCTTTTCAGTTACTATACGTACGTATTTATTTTAGGGTAATAATTATATTACCGCTTTCATATAATTCGCATGATCATTCAAACAATGATTACAACAAGGGGACGTGTTTATTTAACTTTCTAATTTGTCGTGCCTATATCTAATTTTTCGTGATTAACAGCCGTACATCATTGTAACGACATACAATCATGGCACCCTTAGCATTTTCAGGTACCGAAAGAGGTATTACACTTCTTTTCTTTTTTTTATTGTATTTAAAAGATAAACATATATCATGTTTGAGCGTGGTGTTTAATGTACAAATTTTCACATTTATTCTAGAATAAAAAATACCCATTCAGCCAAACAATTTTGTAAATAATATATCAACTTACATAGTTTAGATATATTTGTGTCTCCAAGTGTATCAATGAAAATGATATAAAAGATTAAACAAAAATTATCGTGTTCTTAAATCGATAACGCTTCAAACTTATTGAACTGAAAATTGTCAAGTGACTCGTTATAAACAGATTATTCGCAAAATTTGTTCCGAGGAATGTGATATGCCGTAGATAATATTTCAAGTTCATTCGATATCTAGTAATATACATATTCATATTTCATGTACGTATTTTGTTTTTTATTTCTTTGTAACGAGCACCAGGATCAATGGAATTAGGAATAATCAATAAATCGCATTAATCGTAATTGTAATTAGTATCTATGCAATTAACGCTAAACAACAGAATAGATGAAATTCGCCTTATTGTCGTGCTAGGATTAAACTGGTAGACAAAAAAAAAAGCATTAACACTATGTGCACGGGAAATAATCTAATAATAAACATTTCCTACATATGTATATATTCAAACATATAGATACATAACGATTCTCCTATCTCCCTTAAAAATATGAAATATAAATAAACAAATCGTTCGATTCGTGAAAATTTTACAAAATACATTATTTGAACGAAAAAAAGGATATGACAATTATTCCTATTAAATATCGCATTCACATTTATTCTCTCCCTCCCTCTCTCCTTTTTATAGCTATATTTCTAGCAACAATTATCGAGTAAGCCTTTTATATATCCCCACAGAATACATTCGACGAAGGTACAATCACTATTGCACTATAAGATTTCTCGTCCAATTTCTCCTTTCCATCGGATGTATCCATTCGAGAATAGTTTCGAGGTTTATTCATTTAAGAGGCAAGTGCGTACCAGTGCATTGGTCACCGAGTACGGGTCACAGTTGCTGCTGGGTCTTCTATCTTCCAAGTAACCCCTCTTACTCTCAGCAACACCTCGAGGTATACGGATACTAACGTTACGATTGGCCACGCCGGCACTGAAATCGTGTATGTTGCTTGTCTCGCATTTCCCAGTCAAACGACGCTCGTTGTCCTTTCCTCCGCGTGGGTCGTACGCTTGGATGTGCCTGAGGTGCTGTTTGCTCAATTTGTCGATCGCTTTCTCAATCTCGGCGATACCGTTTTCGGCGCGCATCGCTTTCGTCGAGAAGTTCGTGTGCGCACCGGCACCGTTCCATGAACCCTCCACGGGTTTCGGGTCTAAAGTGACGATCACACCGTACTCCTCAGCCACGTGATGAAGAATAAACCTGGCGACCCATAAATCATCTCCGGCCGATATTCCGCTACACGGGCCGACCTGGAACTCCCATTGGGAGGGCATGACTTCCGCATTAGTACCTGCGATCTTCACGCCAGCGTAAAGGCAAGCTCGATAATGCGCCTCGACGATTTCGCGGCCGTATACTTTGTTGGCGCCTACGCCGCAATAATACGGCCCCTGAGGACTAGGAAAACCATTTTTCGGCCAGCCATACGGCCTACCATCAAAATCAAGGAAGGTATACTCCTGTTCAATTCCAAACCATGGATCTTGATCCTTAACAGCCTCCATAGCCTCGTTACATTTGAAACGTTTGTTTGTCGTAGTCGGGGTCATGTCACTGTAGTAAGTATCACAGAGCACTAGCTTGTTATTTCCACGACGAAATGGATCATTGTAGATCGCCACCGGGCAAATGTATATCTCGCTATTAACGCCATCCGCTTGGTACGTCGAGCTTCCATCATACGTCCATATCGGCAGTTCTAGAAACAAGAAATCGATCGTTTATTTTACTTTTACTTTTATGATGACTTGTACACTATGAAATATTATATTTTATATATTAATGTTCTTAAAGAGTAGTTGAGATAAGTAATTTATTAAATCGGCTATAGACATTTAACAAATGACGAAGGTAAAATAGTATCAAATAACGAGAAATTTTCTTTGTCAAAATTAATAAGTCATTCATGAATTTTAGTTATTGATGAATTCATGTCTTTGCAAATATTAATGAAAGTTCTATTTGTACCATGATTAAAGATTGTTTTAACATTGGAAAATTTAAATACATTTGACATCGTTCAATAATGTTCGATAAAGTTCAAACAACCGTTTCAGTCGTTGCAATCGATTTCATGCAACTTCTCATCGTCAACATTGAAACGTATTCCTGTGAATTCTACGCGCCGCAGATGTTAATGGTTTTGTAACGCGCGCAGAATCTTATGAATAGAGGCGGATATTATTCCTAATGCTGATAAACGTTTGAGATTGATGCATACGCGTCAAGCATACGAAGAATTTGAACTATTCTATACACTGTACTTTGTTATTCATTACACATTCGCTAATATTCATGATATATTATTCGTGACGCTCGCTCGAATCGCATGCACCAATCGAAAATAAAGAAAAGAATGAAAGTCAAATATCTCAATATGCGAGCGATCTAACGTGCCTGAAATATTAAATGCGATCGTCAAACGTCGTTTCTATCATGGTACGATACCTCGATTAGATAATGTGCCAGTTGTGAGATAATTTAATATTTTTGTAACATACGATTTAGAACATACGATGTTACGTCATACATACATATATATATATATATATATACATATATCTAGTCACGTGATTAGGAAGTGCACGTATGTCGAAATATTTATATATGCTATCAACATAAAAAATAGTTTTGACTTTCGCAACGAATTTTAATTACAGATGCAATTACTTAATTCGATGCTCGCAATCATTGTCATTTATTTATTCGATTAATTGTGCCGGTTATCCTCGCAGTTTAAATTATTCTGCAATTTGAAATTGATATTAAATAAGTTTTCTTTCTTTTCTTTTTTTCCTTTATAATTTTCATTTTTTTTTTTTTTTTTTTAATTATAATTTCTCGAAATATACATAAACAGAGTGACACAGCAATTATTTAATATCTTGCGCACCCTGAAATATGTTTACATATTCAACCTTCGGGTTCAAAATTTAAAAAAAAGAAGACAAATTCTAGGATTGTCTCTGAAATTTAAAATATTCTTATTCCAAGAGCGACATTTAAATTATCTTTTCAGAGCTATAAAAAGATACTGACCTGACGGATGTTTCGGTACGAATTCTACTGTCCTAGTCTTGCATCGCAAACCCTCACCGGTACCATCGATCCAGATGTACTTCGCCTGAATTTGATTTTCTGGTTGAGGCAGATCAAGATATTTATTTAACAAGGTCTTGTCTAAGGCTGCGTTCGGCGACTCCTTTAGCGTAAGACGTGACATTGTGATGCTGCAACATGATAAGAACTGTATTATATACGAATGTCGTTTAACATAGCGCAATTACACCACCAAACAATCCACCCACATCAGAGCATCTATAACAACACGTTATACGATAGTTCATTTATCCAATATCTCGATTCTCCTCCGTTATAAATAGGACATCGCAACGAAATAACGAAAGTGTAACTTGAAAATTCGATTATGATTATCCATTGATCAATATCGACTAAAGATTTCGATGTTCGAATCGTTCGTTTCGAGATTTGCGAGAGGATATCGATTCTGAATTTTGGCGAACAGTGGCGCCGTATAGCGGTGGAAACGCGCACGTTCTCGTCGCGATGTTAAGATTCACTCGTATGTATCAGATGCAGAAGTAAACTGCATAAAGGATCCTCTCGATTCTCGATTTATTCTCGGTGGAACAGAGAGGTGCGCCTCACGTATCACGCAACACGCATCGGGCATCACGCGGTACGCACGCGGGGACTGCGTGCTCCTCCAGCCCCCAAACAGTGTACATACTTATACGCATGCTGTTAGTCGCCCACGAGCGACGTACCGGGACGATCTTTCTCTTAAAGTCTTTAACCGATAAACCCTAGTTACGCACGTGCAAATATTTCCAACATTTTGAAGGTCAAATCGAACTATTTTTAAAAATTTTTCCCTTTGTTGCTCGGACGGTGAATATACCCGTTGAAGCCAGTATATCCTCGTGTATGGGGAATGTATATAATAAAGTATACATATACATACACTAACACTTTGGTATGCATCTTTTTATTAATTTTAGAAAGGCTTTGTGTTACCAACATCTTCAGATGGTTGTTGAAGTTACGTGAAAGTAAAAATAAATACTGGCAGAATAAATAAGCCCACGATGAATCCTCTTCTATAGGCATGTAACATCAATTTTATATATTCAGTAATGTATTTGATTTTGTAATTGTCGCATAAGTATATTTAGTGATTTGGTACTTAATGAAAATTTCTATTTCAAATAACATTAATTGCGTAACCGTTTAAATAATAGCCATTTGATTAAATGTGAAAAATTTGAATATATTTCAAATTAATCGCGATATCTAATCTAATGTTTACTGATAACAAATATATTTTTCTCTACGAGGGGAAGTTATTTGAATCGAGCAAACCATCATTGTTTACAGTGAAAACTATTTTTAAAACATTGAACATCATCTCAACTGGTGTCGTTGGATCGTAAATGATTTGGATTAAATTATGTAATTTGCTTTTATATAATTTTTAATTTATTGTCACCTCTGTTTTATTCACTTCATTTTCAATTAATTCGTATCTAAATTTTACTAAATTGCTATTATGAAACCACAGCGTGATAATGACTCTCAAATTTAATCAAAATGATCTTCTGTGAGTAATCTTTTTAATAGTTTCCTCAATAGGTACTTCAAGTAACTTTCCAAAAAGTTCGTGGACATTCTAAAGTAAGTATTATCTTTGTAATTGATCAGAGGCAAAAGGCTTCTAACGAGTGATGGCATCGATCAAATAAACAAGTATATCATCTTTTTGAATTTATGTTCTGATTAGTAAAAATTATCTAATACTTTAAAATATATATCTAATACCTTAATCGACATTAAAAAAAGCGACAATAAAATCGCGAAAAAAAATATAATAGAAATTAAAAAAAGAAATCTGCATAAAATTGTATACAATCAAGATTTTAAATTTATAAAAATTATTACGATTAAGATGATTAATAAAATGTTAGAATTGTCAACTTTAAATAAAAAAGGAGCTGTATTCGATTTATGAGAATTAACTGATACATACACTTGAATAAAAACACTTAAAATATTCTAAATATTATATTTTTACTTTAAGGTACTAAGTAATAAAATGAAACTTATGATAAAAAGAGGTTAACGAAACTTATGATAAAAACATATTGATATTTTATCTAACAATAATCAGAAATGAGAGAACAGTGTCAAGAACCAAGATTTTGAACCTGTCGTTCGCTTGTGCATCATCAAAACAAACCCCGTCTTTGATATTCAATATAGCTGTATGTTTCAATACATAGTTTCGTAAATTTTATTATATTTAGGATATCTTTTCAATAATTGTGTTTTAAAAATAAATTAAATTATTAAACATACGATTTAGTGGGTTCGATGCTAGGATCAATTAAAATCAAATAGAATCAATCAGATTAAGCTTACAAGCAGTTAATTGAATCTCATTTGTCATTTCAATCATTATTTGATTGTATATACTTCATTATTTCCTTGTTTCCGTTATCACTTTCTTCATTTCCACTTGGATTTTTCCTACACTACGTTGATCAATTACAATAGCAAACTTACTAACCTAAAACATCTGCCGATGGTGATCCATTTCAATTT
This sequence comes from Frieseomelitta varia, assembly GCF_011392965.1. Classification (NCBI taxonomy): domain Eukaryota; kingdom Metazoa; phylum Arthropoda; class Insecta; order Hymenoptera; family Apidae; genus Frieseomelitta; species Frieseomelitta varia. Next base: position 118,774 of record NW_025110178.1, on the reverse strand, counting down.
TGAACAGCAACGTTTTTAAAAAAATCTAGTTCCACACAATTTTACTAATATGTTCAAACCCATTGTTAAACGAAGTTGATAAATCTTTGATTGGTTGATCCACGTTTGTGATAAACGTTGTGAAAGTTTCGTTTAATTTATTCGTATGAAATGGGCCGATTTTTAAGAGAACAAATAATTACTCTTCAGTTTTGTAAATAAATGTAAATAAAGCTTGAAAGAAGAAAATGGATGGGAAACAAATTTTTTAAAAACCAAGGATGTGAAGAAGTCACATAGGATCAACTTCATTAGGTCACTAGCACAGACTATGGCAGATATAATTTATATGGCTATCCCTACCAACCTAAATTCCAACAAGAATACCGGTTTCATTGTATTTCGAGGTAAATTTTAAATTCATATCTACTTAATCGTTTCTACTTGCGATTTTGTTTTATATATCACAATGTACTTGTTATTTTATTGCTTTGCTTTCTCTAACAACTATATGTTGCAATGATAGATTTCCAGATCAATCGAGATGTATAGATGAAACAATATATTGCGTGACCACACAGTAGTCGTACGATGTAACCAATAACATATATACATTTCGATCTTAATTCATTCATCGTAATGCTCGAAGGGCACAACCGCGATATTTAGTTTCTCATAAGACGTATCGTTAGTGCTATTCTCACAAGACGTATTAAGGAAATGATTTATGATATGTTGTTTATAAATTTTTGTAAATTCTACGTAATCTTTAATTAATTTGTTGCTGTCGATTAATTTTTTAAAATTTCTCACTGTGGATTATTTTTCAAGTATTAAGCTAATAAGAAATTAATAACACATCAAACGTTCCGTAACTAGAAATCGCAAATTGTTATTTGTAGAACAAATAATCAATCTTTTACAAAAAAATTCGATTAAAGACCTTATCAGTGAAAAAATGGTATTTGCATTTGCTTGTGCAAACTTCAATGTTTATATGTTATTTTCACACAATGATAAGATATTTTTCATTAATCCTTGTAATAAACATTATTTTTATCTGATAAAGGAGTTAAATGAACATGAAAGACAGATTCCATTAATTATATCTCTATTATATCAATATGACCGTAAATTTACCTTTTATGAAGCTGTAATAACTATGCTGCAATTTGAATAAATTAATTTTTAAATGCTAATCAATATACTGATCAATGGGAACTAGCGCTATACAAGTATAAATATATACATATGTGCGTGTGTGTGTTATTTTTGATGTTACAAATGTCAAAGTAACCAAGATGGTTATTACTGATCGTTCAAATCAAGATTTTGTCAAGAGGACCGCTGAAACATTGAATATCTCCTGTTGCATGCAACACGTAAGGTTATGAATTATTAGTTTGCGAGAATATCTATTATGCTAAAATGTTCTACTAACCTATTTCTGTCGATAGAAGCAATGTCTATATCTGTATATACATATTCGTTTGATATCCTTTATACTTGATTAACGATGTTCGATGAACTCTATTTCAATAAAAAAGAGATGAATAAATACATATTTCTCTGCGTTTTAAGTTATTATTTCTTTTAAATGAAATGAAATGAACTTTATGCAAGTCATTATTCCCATTTACAATCGAACAAAAGAGATACTCTTCTTTAATTATCTATCTTGCGTTTAATTATTAATAAAAGTTAAGTATATTAACGATGTTATCAAGTTCAAAATTTATAGAACCTAGGTTATATCTGATCTGTAGAATTATTAACTTTACACTGTCACAACATGTAGAACAACAACTTCCCAACTTCGATAAAAAGAATAAATTAATTTTAGTTTTTTGTTTTATTCTTTATGTATTCCATAGTTCTAAAATTGCTAACGACGAAGTAAATGTCTATTAGAAAATAAATAGTACAAACAAGTGCAACAATGTGATAATTAACATAATGTGATAATTAACACGAGTTTATTCTGTTTAATAGATTTGTTATTTATTATTGTACGTTTCTTGAACTATGCGACTACATATGCATTTAATTGTAAAAATGCACGATGTTAACGTAATATTTGCCATCAAGCGATGTACAAATGCCAGTATCGTCGTTTAAAATTGGTGGTGCATTCGTTTTATGCCAGAATTTTGAAATGCACGGTGTCTTTCTTACGTTTAACCTTGATTCTAAAATTTACATTTCGTGAAATGCACGCGGCTCGTAAATGTTTAACAAGAATTCAGGGATTTTCTTTTGCCGTTTTCAATACTCTCTAGTAATTTTCCGATCGCTTTCGAGGAGAATACATTGAAATGAACGGCTTCACGCTGTGCGGCACACCCATGACGTTTAGATTGAAAGGAAGCCATGAAGTCAATTAAGTGTATTAATTATTCTTGTGAAGAGCCGATGAATGTTATTTCAAAGTAAATATTTCAAAATAAAGTAAAAATGTTTTCATACATTTATTTTATTTATTTCACAAGAAGACGTTATCAATTAAATAATTGGATTCGTTAAGCGTGCATGCTCATATATACATATATATATATATCAATTTGCATCAAAATTATTTATGATTTTTCATTAAATAAAATGTTATCTAAAATTAAATTTATGGTACTTTCGATCAACTAATCATTCGATAGATTTTGCGTATCTAACAATTAATCAGTATCTACTATTGATGATTCAGACATCATACAATAATAAGTCGTAGTGAAAGTATAATCAATTTCCACGTGTACTTAAATATAAAAATTTATTTTTATATTTTTGTTTCTTCCTGTTATGACAGTCTACGGGTTTTAATATTTGCAACGCTCAACATGAATTTTTAAATACCATGTGACATTGCCAACTACGTATTTCAGGCACCTTCAAGGATACCTTCTATAAATCATGATTCATTCTCGAGATGCTGTTTCCCCTCGTGACGGCCTTCCAACGCTATAATTTTCACTTCCGTTTCTTTATCACGATAATTATAATGATTAGTGATACGAACGTCCCCCATAATTTGGCCATTTGATATAATAGCGTTTTCTCTATTATTCGATGATTTATGTATGCAGCTGTGAATGACGTGTGTATGTATGTACATATATACACACACAATTGTTTTGTGTTCAATTAACATAAAAAATGAAGCGTTAAAGAAACCTTCAACGTAAATTGAAGAAAGCAGGAAAGACAAATGGCTAGTTTGAGTCGAGCTTCCACTTAATTAAGTTAATCTATCTAACTCTAAGTGCATATATACGCTTGTCAATATCAATCCTTACCAAATACTACGAGCCACATTATTTAATGAGTCAATCATATATTCAATTTTACTTTTCATAACGTTGTGATAATTATTCTAAAAAAAAAGAAAACTGACAGTTAATACTCAGTATACATATCGCGTATAATACAAATTGTACAATAAAAAAGTATGAATGAAGTATAATTGTCGAAGTGCGATTATTTAATTCGTTAGTGTAACATCTGGAGTATTCATCCAGTGTCGAGACCATGTCGTGCATGGGACCATGGTGGGCGTTGAAGTTTGCCAAATGCAATTGGCAGATGGATATATTGTATATAGCCTCAACTGGTGCATGACAGTCGGAAGCAACGGTCGGTATAGATAATACACCAACGAAAATAGTTTTCAGTCCAAAGTGCACTAGATTGAAAGTAAACTCGTCTTCCATACAAGAGCCACGTGAAAACTTCGCGCCATGGTTACTCAATCGGAACGAAAGTTCGTTTTCCGCGCCGCGATTCACACGTGTCGTTTATTGTCATCGTGTGTTCTTTCTCCTTTCTGCGTATAAACACATTAATCCGTTTAATAAAAGCGTACAAGTATGTATTTTTCCTCACAATGGGCTGTTGTCGGCGTTGTCACTAAAAAAGAAATAATATTTATTCAACAATAAAGTTGAATAATACGCGATTAAGAAGCGTAAAACTCATCTGTTTTGGAATAACTGAACTTGATAATCTTCCTGTTTTGTGAACACGATGATAAGTATGTAGGCTTTACAGCTAGAATTTCTACAAGAAAACAATATTTGTTCGTTGATAAGATTAAACAGGGACGAGTTTGATAACTGTGTACTTGAAAATGTTTGGGAAAATTTTTCGAAGATATTCGAACCTAATTTCTAATCGAATCTTGAATTTCTTTAAGTGTTTTTATAGTGTCATTTTTTCTTACAATTTGATTGTTATCTCTAAACTTGAACGTCGTTTTTACCAATTACCATCTTCAGCAAATTATCTTAAATGTGATTTGTATAAAACGTTTGAAGCTTCTGTCACACATACGACGGTAAGGAAAGCAAACTTAGTAATGGATCGGTGTAACAATATTAAATTTATAAATTAAATATCGTCGCGTCCGTTTCGTACATTTTAGATTAGAAAAACGTACTGCAAAGAAGAAACAAGTATTGCCTTCAGCACAGTCGATACTTTCTATTTTCGAAGAGTTTAAATGAGAACGTTCTACATCTTCGTACAAAACGATCGATTACACCGTGTTTCAACAGAATGTATTGCTGCAAACCGTGGCATTCGATGTATCATTATAATATATGTATTACACTTTCGATTTCGAAACTAACGACGTTGCTGTACTTGAAACAGAGGTTGTCCCACGGTGTTCTCAAGTTTTTTTTTTTTTTTATCTCACACTTTAAAATTTCGAGAGCCCAGTCGAAAACAAAATGTATGTCACGAATGTTTTTATTTTTATTGTAGAGCAAATTACTGTCAAAACTAATCTTTCTTCAAACGTTAACTCGTCGAAATTTATCCCTTCCTCTCAAATCATTCCTTTTTCCGAACGGTATTTTTAGTGTTTTCTTCGTGTTTAAAATATCAGAGATATTTTAGGTAGACAGAGAAGTAGTGACCCACCTTAGATATAACTTGCTAAAAGGGACCAGTGGAACACAGTTAAAATTGTAAAATAAACTTCCTGCAATTATGTCACCTTTCGGCGCTTCGATTCTCAATTATATATAATTGCTCAAGGATGACAAAAACCGTGTTAAATCCTTGGGAAAACATTGTAAATAAAGTAATTAAAGTAACTAAATCCACGTTGCGTCACACGTTTATCCCCTGTTAAAATCAATCAAAACGTAACGTTGCAATCAACCCATACTTCTCATCTAGAAAAACATTTCCACGAACCGATTTAGAAATTCCTCCGCACACTGCCATTACACCGCAAAAGGGCGCAAATTACCACACGAAATAATACACAATAATCTCTGCAATCCGCTCGTCAAGATGGTAGATGTAGATAATATAATATTTCTGGAGCGTGTTCGTGTCTCAATAGACGACCTTAGGCCTGTTACAGTTACGAAACGTTCGCAGTAAACGTGTCTGGCGACACATTTTCTTTGGTTTTTGGAACAGGCACGCGTCGTCCGATGATTATGCGAGTTACCGTGCCCCTCCCCCCTCCCCACTGCTATCATTTCCAGTCTTGTTAATACGAAAGAACACCGGATCGATTCACTGTTGACGTTTTATCGTCATGGAAACTTGTGAAAACATATCCACGCGATTCACCAGACCTGATGACCCAATCCTCCACCATTGTGCGGATTTGCGGCCTCGCACGAGTTCAGTGTGCCGCCTAAACGGAAAAAAAAGAGTCACGTGCGTGCGAGTCCTCCGCGTCTGTCAGTCACCTTGGCTCTTTTCTGGCAAATTATTTTTTCTTGGCCGCATGCTAAAGCGGTATTTAACGCTTCGTGTAAGTACAGTGGTGTGCAAAAGTTTTATCGATCAAATAGATTTTTCACTTCATAACCCGGCGGTCGTGTTTCAAAGAATTTTAACTAATATCGGACGTGACCGGATAATTGTAAAAAAAAAAAAAAAAGAAATTTAAATACTGTCGTATAGGTTTTTATGTATGCTTTCTTTAAAACATCGCTTCTGAAGTGTCAAGTGAAAAATTCACTTGACTAATGAAACTTTTACAAAGCAGAGTAATAAATCTATATCGAATATTCATCGAGCGTATGTATTTATGCATGACTCTAATTACGATTTTATCTAACAAATCTTGTTAGAAAGTAATTATACCATAGTTCGCGCTAATCATATTATATACGTGATAATAAAACAAATACTGTATTACATTTTGCAATAATCGAATTCGTAACACAGAGTACTGTTACTGATGAATTACTTTAAATTAATCTAAATATTCTTTGTAAGTTTGTTGTGTATTTATATGAAACGCATGGAATAATTTTTCGCCTTAGAACGAATGAAGATGTTTTATTCAAGGATAGATATCGCTTTGAAATATTCACAAACAACGTAGAAAAAAAATTCCACTTCGCGATCACGTTTCTATACATCAAAAACAGTCTCGGTTAATTAGCATAACATGATATCTTCGCTCATTGCTTTATAAAATGAACACAAATTAGTTAAATACATTTAATCGATCGTATCATTTGCAAATATTATTTAACATTTACATTTCCATTTTTTCTTCACTCAGTTTAAATATTTAATGAATTAATTTTCATTTTTTCTTCCCTTCAATTTATGGACGTATGATAGAATTTTATTCGCAAAATCTAGTTTTTACTGAGAAACATCACTGCAATTATTCTTTCACTTGCAATTAATCACTTGGTATAGCGTCAGATAAATAAATAGACGAAAGCCTAGGAAACTGGTTGAAACAAATTGTTTACGGAAGTCGTTATTTGTCGCGAGCTACATTATAGTATGCAAATAGGGATATCAAATATGATTCTCACGACACTTAATACCCGAGAAAACATCGGTGAGCAAGCGGAGCGTTTTGATGACACCATCGCGTGGTCAGCAGCATAATAATACCGGACACGTGTGTTTGTTATATTACCAAGTGCAACGTTAACGTGTATGTATGTTATTTAATTTGTTAGCTAGAAACTTAATGGAAGCGGCTCAATATCAGTTAGGCTGCTTCAGTCCCAATGTAAATGTAATATAGTTTATTACGCGACGTGAAATTATGCCCAAGAGATAAAGTGAAACAGAGGATTATTAAAAGTCTTTCACAGCTTAGAAAGATTTCAACGACAGATCTCTATAGGCTCCTACGAATATAACATATGTATAGAGATTAAATAGTTGCTATAAATGTTTATGGTATGAATTTCGCAACTTAAATGTCACCGTAGAGAAATGCAAAAAAATCTCCAAGGATAATGGGATAATTATTTTCTCAATCGTTTATTGCATGTATTCTTCGTTATTTTAACGCTACCAAAGAATTACGCAATGAAAGAGTTATATAATTAAAAAAATGTAATTCTAATTTTAAAAATTATATCAACCAAAAAAAAAAAAAAAAATTGGGAGACGTGACGATATTATAAATTAAATACATGGATCTTGTCTTGAAATAACTTGAACGCATCGCATGCAGAGAATAATTATCCACCGGATAGGATAACTACGAGAAAAATTTTCCGCGAAAATTACGGACGAATAAATGTTAGTCAATTATAGTTAATGATAAATTGAGAGTCTTGAACACTCTGATCATCATATTAACGATTAACGAAGTAAAATTTCGTTCTTCATCTCTATTCTCTTTCCTTATACACATATAATTCCTTGAATCTTGCCAGTTGAATACGTACATTTAACTGCGTTAGATAGATATTGCATCGTATTTCAGTGGAGTACCGTTCAATCAGTTGAAATGCAAACAATATCGATACTCCGAATGAAAATTTCATACAATTCGACAACTTCTATTTTAACGATGTAGGTCAGTGTCTTATTCTAATTGCGGGTTAATACCGACCGTCGTCGGAAAAAATCGATGTCTAATTGAAAAAAAGGTATTGAAATCGACTCTATTGTTACAATTTACAAATGACTGCAATTCAAGGCTAAAGAAAGTTGCAAGATGTTTCGTGTAAAACGCGCGATGCGTCAATAAGAAATTTCTAAAAAGAGAGAAAGAGACAGAAAATAGATACAGAAGATACAGAATACAGAGAGTATAAAAATATGTACGAGTGTTTTAGGAAGAGCTGTAATCGAATGTCGTGAAGAAGAAAAAAAAAAAGAAAAGAGGAAATAGGGGGAGAGATATATTCAAACTCCAACTGATTGCTGCGTAATTCTGTTTCGTTAAACGTAAATAGAAATAAGAATTATTATAACTTGAATGACAGCAAAAGCCAACCAATGAAAATACATAAATAGTTTCACTTGGCTTATGTAAAAACCAATAACGAAACAATATTTCCAGGTAGTTGCTGCGCAACATTTTCATCCTGACATTCCAAACTAATATTGCTTTGTAATTTCAAGCTGATTGATTATAAAATAGTGACTTTATAGTTCTATTCTGTCTACAACAACATTGTCAATAATATTAATTTTTATAGTAATATAATATTACAGTATTTAATAGATTATTTTCTAACGTATAAACAATTTTCTTTATTCGACAAGGAAAAATATTAAAACAAAGAGGTTATTCAATCTTATAATTTGAACGTTCGCGGGAGAGGTCGACATCATTTCAAATTTAAACACACAATCTCGAAATGATTCATCTCTATCTACCATTTCAATGAAATATGTATATACATGATACAATATACAATTCATGGCTGAAGAATCAGTTTTTTTCTGTTCTGCTTAAAATGCTTTTTGTTCAACCTTTGTTCAGCTAGCGAGGAGATACGTAATCGTCGAAAGGAAAAATTCAGATATTGCCTGTTAAATGAATATTCCACGTGAAATTAAAGTCAAGAAAATCACGTTACTGTTGTAAAATGATATGTAGTATTGTAGAAAAGGGATAATTCGAAATTTAAAAGGAAAGTATTGTCAAATGAATATTCTGCATAGTATTAAATTAAGTACTGAATGTGAGTAATATAAACAAAGAAAAAACGGAATATAATTCGACGAAGTCATATTATTATTGAAAGTTGATTAGAGTGTAATTATTAGGACAAAGATAAGACATTAATCGAATTAATTTAGTTTTATATAGAAATGGAAAGATCCCTAAACATTTACATTATTGTGTAACGAACTACGAGCAAAAAATTAGCAAAAATTTGGTTAAGTAATTCTCAAGTTTAGAACTTTTATGCTTCTGGTCTCCTTATTAGCAATTTACATTTTAATTTGTGTTCATATTTGCACAGTATTGTACCATTTAAAACGTGCCTGGAAAATGTTCGCATAACAAAAGACTCAATCACCTGCACGTTATAGCTATTAAAGTTCCCTTTTGAACTTTTAATTAACATGAATGATAATTGCGCCTTTGTCCAATTAAACACAGGAAAAACACGATGGAACATTTCTTACCGAAATTGTCATTAGTCTTCTCTCTTCGTTATTTCATATTTATCGTGATTAGTAAAAATTTTAGTTCTGGAAAATTTTCATTTTTAACTACATAAAATGATCTCTAAATCGAAATCAAACACTACGAGATATATAAAATACGTCGAATTAAATTTTATACCTCAATTGCGAACACTGTTGTCAACACTGCGACTGTCACTTTATAAATAGTGCTTCTTTCTTTACTAACACTAATTAGTACACTAACATTGCCACGTAATCTACGGGAAGAAAATATGCGATGAAGAAATTTCTGCTACAAATACGGAGCTGAAAAATTTTTCTTTTCTTTTTTTCTGTTCATCTGTCAGTTCGAACGGTTCTGTGAAACTACCAATATACAAACTCTATCTTAAAGGTCACGTAAGTATAATTACATCGTCCTGATCAAATTCGCTTTCTCCTTCGAAGTTTGATAAAAAAAAANGACTCTAAAAAAAAAAAAAAAAAAAAAAAAAAAAAAAAAGAAAAAAGGAAAAAAAAATTACAGTCCGAAGTATTTTTCCTGTTTTTGAATAATGAAACGCATCGATCGAAAGTCGATGAAATATCGATAGAAGGAATGGAAACCAGTATGGTACTCACCAGTGTTATTTGCTGGTCCAGCGATCGTGCAGAGTGCTGGTATTTTGGATGATAGTTTGATCAATGGCTCTAGAACGGAATCGCGCGTCGCGTCCTATCGTGTTGTGTTGTTGGAAAGAGTTAAAAGGCACTGGTCATGAAAGCAACGAGCGTCTGATAGCAAAGTCCGTGTTACTACCGTAGGAGCGCGGCTGCGATATTTATGTAGAGGAGCGTTTCAGCGCACGCGTCGCTTACCCCGCGCTCTTCGACTGCTACCGTTCCCCACTTCTAGCTTCAAAGTGATTATCCGATGTGATCGTAGGTCCACTCGATCGTTACATGCCGGAAAATTCTTGTCTGCCCCGGGTTGCCATAGTATTTGTCGGTCACGAACCATCCGCGGAAAATATCCGCGGGCTCTCCATGGATGACGTAACTTGAACTTGTCCAAGGTTGAAATAGATCGTCGTTGATCGTCGTATGAAAAATTTCAAAGAACAATTTTTCTGGATCCTCTGTACATAGGGCACGACCCCTCAGAATAATACACTGCAATAAACGTCGATACGTTTAGTATGTTACTTGAAGAAAATGCACTTTTCTGTCATCGAGTGAAATCTGTACTGTAAGAGAAGTTTCTCTTTCTTTTTTATCGAGCATTTTTACAGAGCAGCGATGTTACCGATTATCGCTGTTTTCAACATGATCGAGAAATTTATCTTACATTCGAACTCGAATTCGTCAATACAATTGCATGCGTGGTTTTACCCAACCACGACTAAAATGTTTATTTGACGTTAACCTCGTTTTAGTTTTACTATTATCTGCAGACACGAATACGTCGTTACAATATAAACAACGTAATTTGTTTCGTATCTTTTTTACAATTACGTATGGAAATTTTCTTCGCGATTATGTAAGATTAATTTTTCTGTTAAGCGTTGCGACTAAAATCGTTCATGTGTGTTAGAGCATAAATATTCTTTTTTTATTGTTATACAGCTAGCTATTTCAACGTAAGAATTATATTTTTCATTTAGCGCAATGTATATGCAAGAAAAAATAAGACTTGGGTAGTAACATAAATAACGAAGTTACAATATCTTGGCAAGACATTTTGGGATATCGTAAACATGTAGATAGTATAAAATAAAAATAGTATATTGCATATACGTATATAGTATTTTCTCAATCGTTTGTTGATTAAAAAAAGCAAGTTATATAACTATATAAAATTTATCAAATTGTTATAATTATTTAAATAGATAAAACTTCTTCTCGACGCAATTTTCACGTATTCCAAGGTTTCAAATAGAATAAATAAGATATATATGCTAACAAATAAATCAATAACGAAAACGCTAATTAAAAACTCCGATATTCCAAGCACACAAAAGACATTCATAAAATATTTTATATAAACAAACGAAAATAAAAAATCATATGTGATCTGTATCAATCCTAATATAAGTGAATAAAAATCGTTTCAATAAAAGATATTCAAAATTTGAACTCTTCTTTTTAATTTTCAACACAACTTACAAATTATATGTATCATGATATTTACTTTTTATTTATAACTAGACTACGAATTTTTATGCATTATATTAAAAATTTGAAGAAGTATAAACACATATCATGCACGTAATACTTATATGAAAACATAAAATGTTGAAAGTAATATCTGTTATAATATATAAAATGAACATTTGTCTAAATTCTACTTTTTAAATTATTTTCAGAAGAATATGAATTTGCATAAAAACTTATAATCTATTTATAACTTAAATTGTATGCCCTTGATATTTCATAGATTATTATATTAATCATTACGTAATAATTCATGTATATCGTAGTCATGTAATCATCCCAATTACTTAAATTTCCTTGCTTTGAAACGGTTCCCTACATTTTAAGTTTAGTACGCTGCAAATGATATACGAGTTCCCACGATATTCAATCTATTGCAATATCGTAGTAGGAAATATGTACTTTACATTGTATTAATAATTTTAAATGATAATAACATGATAAAATCTACAACAAAGAATAATAAGAATTCAACAGAAAAATATTTTGGAATGTTGCACGTTTCGAACGTTCTAAAAAGTTTGTAATATCTTATCTTTATGTCAGATCAATCTAATCTTCCCAATGGGGAAATTGAAATTTACTCGAATATCTTATCTTACTGTGTCATTCCGTTATAAACAATTAAAAAATCATTATCCGATAAAAGCAGATAATTCTACTTTTCCTATTATCAACGAATAAGTAAAAAAATTGACATAAACCACAATAACATGTGTCCAATTTGATCATGTGATTACTGTAGATAAGTATTATACGACTTTGTTTATTTTATAAAAAATACATATAATAACGTGTGAATCATATTCGCCAAAATACAATATAATGGCAGATCCAGAGTATGCACCAATTGTGCATATAGATAGAATAATTGAAAAGAAATATTTGATGTATACGAAGAAAATATAAGTTATTTCAGTTGTCATATATCACACTTCTATCTACTAATGAATCACCGTTTGGACGAATCTCTTATATATATATAAGTAAGCAAGTAAATATCACGTAATTACTTATTAGGTACATGTTAAAAATTCTAGCTTTGTAAAATAATACGCAAAAGTAAAAAGAAATTGTTAAATTTTTTATAAAAATTTCATTTTTATTGGCGTACCAATATTTTAGTAAATATGAATTTATAATTCATATCAGAATGAAAATACTGACATTACTTTAGGTTTCATAAAGCTTAACTATTTAATTAGTGTATTTGGAATTTACTAAAAATTGGAATGAAAATTTTAATATTTGTAAATGTTATAAATATTAAATATATGGAATTAGTTCAAATAACAAATAACCAAAATTTATGATCTTGAATTTAAGTTGTGCCAGTAAACTTCATTTGACAAAGCACTTGTTAATTCTATTGAAACATGTTTATGCAATCAAAACTCCGAAATCTGATCAAATCAAAGTTCTCGTTCGACTAATTTTTATCGATTTTCATCCTACACGAATTTTTAAACAAATAACAACAATTGTCGATTACGAAAATATTTGTTTTCGTTAATCGATATCGATACGTGAAGTACGTAAAAAGAAAACAAACTTTATGAATTCTTCCGATTAAGCAATTATTCTATATACAAGTACACATCTAGTTAAGTACCTACGCAGAGTTGCGTTGATTATGAAATTTATTTTAGTTACATATATATTATTTTAAAATATATCATTCTGTGTTTTTATGTGTTATCACTTTCATTTTTTTAATTTGAATTATCTTTCGGAAACATCACAAAGTTGCAAATAAAGCCAGTTTCAAGACTGTTTCATTTACAAAGAGAATATTACAACGTAGAAATTTCAATTTTTATAAAACTTTATATGAATATAGAGTGTATCAAAATATTTAAAAGATCCAGAAATCATAAATGATTTCATTTCTTCAACGTCAATTTTCATTAAAAATTAAATTACATGTTATCCATCTACTGATGCGTAGAAAGTAATTTCAAAGATTACAACGAAGCAAAATAACCGATTTTCTTCCGATAGTAAAATTCATAGTTCGTTCAGACGAAATATGAGAAATATTTAACGAAACTTTCGGAAAAATTATCATAATACACATATAGCAATGACATAAATATTTTTTGTAAGAAAGTATGAAGTAATTTATATAAAGAAACAGAAAATTAACATATTCTGATTAGAAAATAAAAATTACAATAAATGTTATATATAGCTAATCATGTTTTTAGATAAATAGAAAATGTAACTGTGAATCAAACAATTGTAAAATGTATATAATAAATTTTATATATATACACTATATGTGTATCTATATAATTAATGATGTAAAAAATTTAATTTTAGCTTTCAAAATTTATATTACCTCGAGTTTCCAGTGCTCAGTTTAATAGTAATATATTTCAACATAAACTGTACAAAAGTAGCCAATTAAGTTACACGTGTTATCCATCCGGTAATAATATCCAGTTTTATTACATTCGTGCGTCAAAAACATATTGTATTTCACAATTTCTTTTCCTTCTTGGTATTATTTTCTTCTTTTTCATTCGAAGTAATGAAACACATTGTATCCATACAAAAAAAGAATATCATAAACTTAATCACGAAATTGTACAAAAATTGCATGTGAAGTTCATGTATATCGTGACTAGTCTGTTTAAATAAATCACCAAACTGGCTAAAAATTAAAGAAAATTGTCATTGAACAATTTTACCAATCATGAATGATCATTTGTTTTAGGGATAGTTGATATGTTATCAACATGCGATAAATAAATGTATATATTTACTAACATGCAGAATAATAATTTCAAACTAATAAAATAAATTTAATAATAAAATAAATTTAATAATAAAATATTATCAATCCTGAATTTGGTATCTCTTACATGTATGTATGTACATCTCTTTCTAAGATATTTCTAGTTAACCAAAATTTCATCTGTCTTTTTACGAAAGGAAAATGATCTAGAAAGAATATAATACAAACTTGTCACCTTTAAGCTGACCTACTGAACCGCGATAATCGTTTATATTTAAAGCCTGTATAACGTTGTAGATATGCAACGTCCTCTAGAATATTGTGCCAATCATATCCTGACCCCTTATTACAAGCGAATATACGCTCATACTTGTGATTATATAATGATTTAGAACAAGCTTCGTGTGGGGTTCCCAACTGAGAGGGAAGTGATTGAATAACGGATTTCCTTTGATTGTAGAACGGTATATACAAATAATATAATAGATAACGTTCACAACGTCTGTATTAGCAATTTGACATTGAATAATTATATTGCCACAACTAATTCCCACACTATCCCCTGATACCGTAACTTATAATCAGTCATCTTTTTCATTCTTATCAAGAAAAAACTACAACTTCGATTGTTCGATCATTTTAGGATACAAATGAATGAACTGCACTGTAATCTTCGTTATGTATATTTCGTTACTTCTCGTAGTTTTTTCTGAATACATTTTTTAATAATGCACTTATCGTAACTATTATTATCGAGAAAATAGCAGTTTATTCATAAGTAGTGATTCTAATAAAAACAATATTTATATAATAATGGTATATAAAAAAAGAAACTGAGATCTATATATGTTTAATTAATGCTATGTAAATGTGCTCTTTCATTGGTGTAGATAAATGCATTGTATTATATATTGGCATTAATTTTAATTTGTAATACATCTTCTACGAGGAACAAAGTCACACATACACATTATACGTACATAGAGATTAAATTAAAAGCATTGTAAGCTGAATAATAAGAAATAATTATTACAATTATAACATATATATCTTAGCATAATAAGTAGAATGTATTCCACAAATATTCACAGTCTTTAGAAATATAGTAAGTTCTCGGTATGGATAGACTAGAAAATTTGAGAATGTTATAATCTTTGAATAATCTTAATCGCGTTTGAATTGAGAAATTTTTTTCTTTTTGTAAAACTATATAATGAAAAATGTATATAACTTATTTTTATAAAAATTTTTTATTAACTGATTATTAAATGATCTTTTTGTAATGGTGTTGTAATAATGTTTCTAACGTTTAACAACACATATATTCCTTTACATTAAAATAATATTTAAAGAAAATGGTTTAAAAACTGAAATAAAAATAGAAATTTAAAAAATTTGAATTAAGTTGAATTTTTGAGTAATAAAAAGTACTATATTCATTTATAAAATAAATTGCATATAATGTTAAAATCATGATACAAATATCTATTTGAGCAAAAACTTCATAATTATGCATATTTGTATTTTATTTTATTAATGTTAAATTCATTCTAATTGGACAAAACATTGTCACATCACAATTTAAAATTTATTCAACAATTCAATTTAAGACTAGTAAAACAGTTTTTGTAATATGACAAATTGAAACAAAATTTATATTATTTATAAATATTTGTGATAATTGATGTACTAAATCAATGTACAGAAATAAATGTTTCTTTTTGTTTCCTTTTTTTAATAAAATATTTTATATAACTTTACTTTTTATACAAAATAAAAACCAATAAAAATGTTTATTAATCTAATCTATTGTTTATCTATATTTAAGGAATGTAAGGTTAGCAAATTAGATTAAAAAATATTGTTAAAAGTTTATCTATTTGATTCTATGTCATCCATAAATTTTGTTTTCACTGTATGCATATGTGCAGATGGTGAACCACTGAATTAAAACTTTATAATATATTACTTGGACTAAGATTACTGGAAGACATAAATATATAACTGCACATTGAATTATGAAAAAAAAAAACAATTTACATCTTGTCCTTAGATTAAAAACTGTTCATCATAAAAGTAAATACATACATTGATTTTAAATACAATCATGAAAATTTCCTACCTTGTGGCCATATTTTACCAAACAGAGGGAAATATTTTTTTAAAGAATTTAATACTTTATTGAGGATTAGCATGTTTTATGCTGTTCGCTGTATGATATGAATACCACTATCTGTGTGAACTGGTGATGATAATTCACCAACTTTGAGGGCAAATGCTGCTTGCTCAAAAGGTTTTTGCATTGTACCTCGACTAAATGGTCCCAAGTCTCCACCTCGCTTAGCTGAACTACAATCACTATACTTTGAAGCAAGATCAGCAAATGTGGCTTTTCCAGATACAATCTGTTCTCTGTAAGCTGGGTTCATAAACAAAATTATAAAAGCATATAACAAAGATCATTGCTAGTAAAATTACAAGTAAGATGATTGATGTCCTACATTTTATAAGTTCAAGAGCTTCTTCTTTTGATCTTGTGATATTTTCTTCTCGCCATGAAGATGGTCGTCTAGAACCTGAATGTTTTACTAACAAATGGGAACATTGAACTTCTTCTGGACCATCTCCTTTGTTATTTCCAGATGGATCAGCTGGTTTATCTGGCCTATCCCATTGACTTTCTTTAGTATAAACATTTAAATAATAATGTTGTCCTATAAAAAGATGTACTAATCAATATAACATCATGGATTTTCTAAATATGTATATCACATGTATTATATTAATACACTGTTTTACATTATCATAAAATATTTACTAAAAATGTAAATATCTTAAAATACAAATATTATTATACATATCGTATCTATCTTATAACGCTAACGAATAAAAGCTATCCAATTCGTAATATCTTTCAAATTGTATAGTTATTTAAAACTTTTGACGTAATAAAACTATATATTTTTCAAAGTAACGTTATGTTAATTTCACGAATGATTACAATATTATCAAAATAAATGAAACAACATATACATTTATTAAATTTGTGTAATTTATTAGCAACTGTGGTAAAAATAACAAAATTCTAGCAAGAATAACACAAGTTAACAACCGGAAAAATGCCGGCCGTATGTCTCATACTAAAGCCGACACTATAAAATACAAAAATTTTTACAAAAAAATGACGATGAAATAAATAAGTAATTATGTTAAAGTATCTTTTAGATCATTCCTCGATTATTAAATAAATTGACATACCAGTGGATCTACTTAAACGTTTTTCCCAACCCGCTGGTAATTCTTCGTCCGCCATTGTTATCCAATATTTTTTTACTTGTCTCACGTCAAACACAGCGAACACGTTTTTACTATATCTAGTTACATACCAGTGTAATCAGTTTAAGTAACTTCATCTAGTAAAATTACTAACTTTCCCTAAGGAACTTGAAGAACAATACATATATGATATAAATCCCATATGAACTTATTGTTAGAAAAGTTCATTCTAACAATTTGTAAATTAGCATACTAATATTTTTATAACAAAAATAAATGATAAATAAAAATTTTGTTATAATTTACATACTATCGTTATCGACATAACATGGTTGCCATGACGGCAAATTACAAATTCTTCTATATGTTAAATCTTTGAAACATGCGTCGAATTATCTTTCAGGGAATTATTTGAAAGAAGAATCAAAGTTAGATATGGCTATGAACAATAACATTGACGCAGTTTTGACTGAATTAGGATGGAATGATGGATTTCGCATACCGGTAGCAAATGAAGAAAACAAACGATTAGAAGAAGAAGTAATACAATCATTTATGCTGCACTATTTCACTCTTTTGCACATATATATATATTCTTTTTCAAGTATGTGTTGCACGTTTTAGTTTTAGGCACAGTAAATTTTTACACAGTAGTATGAACAAATTAAATTTATAGAAATAAATAATAGTAATAACTTAATATTGCTCAATTTATAATTGTCCATTTCTTTTTATACTTACTTTATTCAATTTTTATGATATTCACACACAATTTTATATTGAAAGATTGAAAGGAAAATGAAATTAAAAGAAAATTTAACCACGAAATTCGAATCAACGGAGGAACGAATTAAAATGATGAAAAAACATATTAACAATTTAATAACAGAGCAAGATATGAATCAAAAACTTTTAACCACTCATTCTGTGCAACTTAAAACTGAAGATCATCATTACCGATTGAGTTGTCAGACCGAATCAAGTCTTTACCAAGAGGCGCGAAATTTTCAAAAAGAATGGCAAGAAGTAAATGAGATGGTAGCAAACATTGAAAGAGAATTACAGAAAATAACAAAGAAAATAGAAACATCAAAAAATACATTAAAATATGATGAAAAGAATTTACGAGAAATGGAGGAGATATTAAATGAAAATGAAAATAATAATGAATTAATAGAGCAATACATGAAAGAAGATCTGAAGGAATATAAGGTAAAAAAAAAGAAGTAAATAAATTTAAGAATAAAGTACATATTAAATGTGTAATATAATTACAAAAGTTTTGTCTTATTTATTTGTTTTTTCAATAACTTAGGAACTAGAATTAAAAAGACAGAAACTTAGTATTGAATTACAAACATACCGTGATTCAATTATTAAAACAACTAACGAAGCACGAGAAATGGAGATTATACTTAGTCGAACATCTGCATTATATAATCAATCATTGATAGAATATCGACAAATATTTAATCAGTGGAAAGAAAGTGTAATCATGTTACAGCAAAAAAATGACGATATCAAAAAGATCATTCAAGTATAACTGCACTATATTCAACTTTTATTATATTTTTTATTATATTATATTAATTGCTTTGAAGTTTTACTAATATCTAAATATTTTTTTATTATATTTGTTAGCTTTTATTAAATTTTGATTTTATTAAGTAAATTAAGTAAATTAAATAAAATAGTAAATTATTTAACAAGGAAACAGAAGTATTACACGAAATTTCTGAAGATAAGAAGAAAGTACTTCAAGAATCAGAAAAATTCTTAATCGAACAAATTGAGAATAATAAACAAGTTCAAAACTCAATTAAGCAATTAGAAAAAGAGCTTACTGCGATGAAGGAAGAACAGGGTAATTTAAAGGAAATGATTAATGCATACGAAAATCAAGTAAGAATACAAATAAAAATACTTTTAAAATCATTTTCCTTAAAATCTCCTCTTTCCCAAAATTTTAGCTTGTTATACAAAAAAATATCGTAAAAGAATTGACTCAACGTGTACAACAAGTAAGAACTGATATAAACCATAAAAAGTCACAAATACAAATTAAAAATGCAAAAATAGAAAAAACAGATAAACAAGTAGCAGATTTAATTGTAAAATTACAAGACATCACCAATCAGAAAGTAGATATTGAAGAAAAGGCAAAGGAATTGGAGGAAATGATAGAGGTATTTATTATTAAATAATGATTATTAAATAAAATAAAATAATATATTAAAATAAAACAGGAACAAGAGAAAAAGAAATCCAAAATGATTAAAGAAATAAATCGATTACAAATGGCGAATTTACGTGTAATGAACCAAATGAAAAACTTAGAAAATGAGAGTAAAATTTTGAAAATGCAGTATGAAAAAGAATCTAAAAAATGTGAATATTTAGACAAATTATATGTTAAAGAAGAACAAATTTCGGAAAATAAAAAGGAAACATGGTATCAAGCTGAATTTGAAGTTCGAAAATATGAGATGAAATTGAATAGATTAAGAGGACTTGAATATGATAAATCTGAACTCGAAAAAAAACAAAAAAAGATCGAAGAACTTCAAAGTGTATTAGATGAAAAAATGAAAGTGTCCAAATTATTACAGAAACAGATTACCGCTTTAGAAGTAAGTTTAAAAATTACTTAAATTAAATAGTACACTGACATTATTTTTTTATTATATAGGATAATATGAGGAAAATATCAAATAGTTTAGCACATGATAACGATGAATTAGAATATTTACAAAATAAAAAGCAAGATCTTGTTCTCATTATGAATGCAGGAGAAAAAAGATTAAAAGCTGCTCAAAATCGTTATGAAGAGAAACAAGTAGAAGAAAGTATGCTACGACTTAAAGTATCTCAAATGGAGAAAATAATATCAAATATAGGAGAAAATGTTTATGATTTAGAAAGATATAGACTTGAATTAGAAGCAGTACGTTTTTCATAGGATAATAATTATAGTATTACTAAAAATATTAAATAATTTACAACTTAAAGTATTAAATTAAAATCTAAAATTTTGATAAAATCACTTAGGCAATGCGGGAACGAAAAGCAGAAATTATTGTACAAAAGGAATCTCTAATCGTACAAAAAAGAATTGCAGATAGTGAATGTTCAGAATTAAAAAGTGCTATTGCTGAGAGAAATATAAGAATAAAACAATTACAAGCAAGATATGGCAATTGTATAGCATTATTGGGTACTAATCCTGATGGAACTCCAATAGGTACTACTCATATGAAGATTCAATGTGCACAAGAAAGATATCTTTTACAAGAGCAAGGCGATAAATTAGATGAAACAATAAGAAAAACTGAAGATGAAATACAAGCCATGGAAAATACATTACGAGTAATAAATGTCTGTAATGACAAATACAAAGTAACTTTAACTGCAGATGACCAAAATAAATTAGAAATAGAAGAATATAGAAAATTAGACGAAGAACTACAACATGCAGAACAAAATTTAAAGCAGAAAAAGGAAGAATTACAGTGTTTAACTGAAAATATGCAGGTATTCTATAATATATTTAATTTAACATGAAATTAAAAAATAAGAAATATATTAAATTGTAAAATGATTTCAATAGAAGATACAAAAAGACTATGCGAAAATTCTTGAAGATATTGAAGAAACTCAAGAATGCAAAGAAAATAAAAAACAATATTTAACTGATTTGAAACATCAAATTCACGAACAAAAAGAAAAAATAACAAGAGCTGATAAAAATTTACAAAATGCCAAAAAAGGTGTTCATCGACTGTATGAAACTACAGGAGACAAAACTGTACTGATACAACAGGTTTGTGAATTGTCTAATGTTTTATGGTATTATAACATATGTTTTATAACTTATCTTAATTTATCTGTATTCACTAGAAAGAAATAGAACTTCGTGAATTGCAAGAACAAAATTCCATTGCTTTGCAAGATATTGCAGAATTTACAGTTCAGCATGTAGAAGTTGAATCTTATATTAAAAAGTTATTAATAGCTCAAAATATAGAATTACCATCTACAACTTTGCTTAGTCAATCACCAGGAACCAATCGATCTTATAGTAATACAAATTCATCAGAATGTTTACCAAAAAGTACAAATAGAGAAAGTTATGGATCATCTAAGGGAAGTATTGGGCATGTTGTCAATATAGAACCAGAATTTGAAAGTAAGTTTTTAAGAATATAAATATATAGTAATAATAAACATTTATCAGTCATCAAATTGTTATGTTTCAGTTTTTCCAATACAAAATGTATCAAGAAGCAATATAAAACAAAAGCAATTATCTACAAAAGCTTCCGTACAAGCACAATCAATGAAGAAAACTTTTTAATATAATTCTTTAAACTGTATAATAACAATATTAGTGTTTTTTTATTATATTCATTTACATTAAGCAGAAATAGTATGTAAAAATAAAAATAATTAATAATTTAAACAATAAAAAATAATTAATATATTAATGAAAAAACTTACTTATATTACCAAAAATATAATTTTCATATAAAATTTAACATAAATTACAAGACCAATTGTAATTGTTTTAAGGTTACATTATTGTCTAATTAAAATTATACATAGACAATTCGCAATATAGATTCAACATATATATATATATATATATATATACATACACATGTGAATATTTTGTAAACTAATCAATTTATTTAATAACGTACAACTGATAGTCGCAAGTTTCATAACTATTCAAAGTCCGTTGGAAATCACATATTGAACGTAATTTTTCGTGTTATAAGGTATGTTACTCGAAATAATATTTGTTTTATATCTTAAATATGTCACTAAATTAAAGAATAATTAAAAAAGATTAATGAATTTAATAAAATTAATTTTTCTTTTTTCTTTTATATCCAAAATAAGATGAAATTTTAAATATACCGAATGATTTCAGTTTTCTATTAACTCTATCTAACCCTATTTATGTTCATAAAACATATATTTAAAAATGTAAAGATTTAATTAATTTTAATGTTGAAAAATATTTTTAGATGTCAGATATTATTGAAGTTTCTAGCAACAAAATTTTTGGTGGATGGCAAAAGGTTTATTCGCATGAGAGGTACTGCACAATTTTATTTTTTTTATCAAAATTATTTAATAATATTCAATATTACCTACAATAATATTTTATAATATAGCTATGAACTAGGATGTAGAATGAATTTCGGAATTTTTCTTCCATCACAAGCGGAAGAAAGTCCTGTACCAGTTATTTATTGGTTATCTGGCTTAACATGTACAGAAACTAATTTTGTACAGAAAGCAGGTGCACAAAAATATGCTTCTGAACAAGGGGTAGTTTTAGTTGCACCTGATACTAGTCCTCGCAATCTTAATATACCTGAAGAAGATAAAGACTGGGACTTTGGAACTGGTGCTGGTTTTTATATTGATGCAACAACTGAACCATGGAAAAGGAATTACAGAATGTATAGTTATGTAACTAAGGAACTACCAGCTTTAATTAATGATAAATTTCCCATTTTATCAGATAAACAATCCATAATGGGTCATAGGTAGACAGTAAATCAAAGCTTGGTTATTTAATAATTTGATCAAATTATTATTTTTAATTATAGAATTTTTTCATTGAATCTTATTTCAAATTTTATAGTATGGGCGGACATGGAGCCTTAATATGTGCTTTAAAAAATCCTGGCTTATATAAAACAGTATCTGCTTTCGCACCTATAAGTAATCCAATTTCATCTCCATGGGGGAGAAAAGCTCTCTCTGGTTATCTGGGTGGAACAGAAACTAATGCTCTATGGAAAGATTGGGATGCCACAGAATTGGCTAAAAAATACAATGGACCTCCTTTGGATATATTAGTTGACCAGGTATATTATTAACTGAGATAAAATCTTACAATAAATATATAAATAAATCTATAATTTTAGGGAAAAGAAGATAGGTTTTTGAAAGATGGGCAATTACTACCAGAAAATTTACTATCAGCTGCAAAAGATGCTGGATTACCTTTAGTTCTTAGATTTCAAGAAGGTTATGATCATAGTTATTTTTTTATATCTACGTTCATAGAAGATCACATTAAGCATCATGTAAAATATCTTAAATCTTAATTCAATTTATGTACTTATTTCTTCGTAATGTTTTTAATATCGAAAAATAAAATGTTACTATAATAATGATAATAATAACAGCACAAAATATAATATCTATAATATAATTTAAAGAAAAACATTTTAATTTGATATATTATGCAAGTAAAAATAATTTCTTATTGTTGTGCTATATGTGAGAAGTGTCACGAAACTGGACGAGTTTCGATAAGAGTCCGAAAATTCGATCCAGATGTTTCTATATTGTTCAGGATGCCGTAACTTTAATTAGGATATAAAGAAACGTCTAATTTTGTATTGATTCGGCATTTAACTATTGTGGTCGATTCGAAACGAATCTCAATATCTTAACTGTATCATACTGTAATTTTTCCGATCCATACTAAACTTGTACATCCTGAATTATATGTGCTTTTCCTTACTATCAAATTTTTCATGACTTTTTTCATTAATTATAAAACATAAATAAGGCTTTCTCTTTCATATAATTCCACTTCTTATAACTTTCACAATTTTTCATAATATTACAAATATACAAAGTATATTAGTATCAATTTCATAACAAAGAGGTTATTTACAACTATTTAGACTTAGATGGTTCACGGATTTGATGCCAAAATACTAATACTGGTTCACGTTTTTGCCATATATTGGCACTACCCCACATTTGCCAAAATCTATAATAAACAGTAAATAATAAAACAGCAATAAAAATACATAAATTTTTACATGTTTTATACGTAAGTACTTACATTCCAAATAATACTCCTCCCAAATGTGCTGCATGGTCAAAACGTTGCCAGCGCATAAGACATCCCAAGGTATCTAAACCCATTATAGCTTTCATAACCTGATTATATAAACATTTTTAGTAAAAAATATAGAATTACATATAAAACTTTAATTTTATATAGTTAAAATGATGTTATACATACTATACTTGCTGTAAATTTTAACATTGGAAGAAAAACAATAGACAGATGTGCATTTGGAAATTGAGTACACACAAATCCGAAGACACCCATTATTGCTCCTGACTATGTTCGAATTATTGTTATATTTCAAATTATATTTACATTAACATTTTATATTACAAATATAAATTCTATTGAATACTCACAGCTCCCAAAGAAGGATCTTTTATACCAACTGCAGCTTTGTATAAATGACTTGAGAAACTAGATATTACTCCACTAGTTAAATAGAGTGTCAAAAATTGTTCTCTACCCAATTCAGCCACAGCAACTTTAGAGAAGCCATATAATACATACATGTTGATAATTAGATGAACAAGGGAACAATGAGAAAATGTTCCAAACACCATTGGCCAACATCTATCTTATATTAGAAATATAGAATTTGTTACTCTTATATATATATATTAATATTTTTAAATATGTTTTACAAATATTTTACTCACTACTTGTAGGAGTACATGAGAAATATCGATACATTGTTAGTCGAAATGCTGGAATATGCCATGATAAAAATACTAGTACATTTAAGAAACATATGGGAACAAATATTTTTTCTCCTTCTGATAAGTTCTTCCACCAATTTTCCATTGTATGTCTCCATCCTGTCCGCTAAATAAAAATAATATGTAATTAATAAAATATTTTAAATTACATATGAGTTTCAATATACAAACATGTATTCCCCATTGCTGATAACTTCTGATTATCCTATAGGTTTTATCTCTGATACATTCATATTCCCAAATTGCAGCCGCAATAAATGTCGTTGCACTAAACTGAATTAAACATAAACAGACTTATGATACTAAAATAATATATTCTGTTTAAATATAACAAAATAAAAACAGAATTAAAATCTGATATTTTTACAATCTCTTACTATGATAGTAAAGGTAAATGGTTTCCATAAATTGGAAAAATGTGCAGATTGTGTTTGAAAAAATTCATTTGGTAGCTGTGATTTTGATAGTTTTACTTTGCCTCGAAATTTATGAAAATTTCTGACTTTATATCCTTCAAGTACATATAATTTAGGTTTAAACGTTATAGCAGTGAAAACACTGAAAAAGATACATAAACATAGTTAGGTACTTTGAAATTAATAGATATAAAAATTTGATACAGAAAGACTTGTCTTACCATTTATACGCATTGTCACCTATATGCAAAAATGACCTAAGTGCCATGTTATACCCCAAGAATAGTAAAAATATATTACCAAATGTACACTGATTCTATCAGCACATCAATCACATAAAATTATGATTAAATGTTATTCATTATTATCATTAATTATTATATAATTAACATTTTATTCACTTTTTATAAAAGTCACTTATGTCAAGTTTTTCTCATAGTTTTAATACTGAACGAATAATTTTTTTCATGCAGCCACTTTTTCAATTATGTGACCAAGATTATGCCTTTTCACTGTAAACATACAATTGCAAATTATTTCAATAATTTTACGAAAGTTTATCACGAACCAAATGTTGTAGTAGCTGATGCATGAATTCATAGTTCTTTCAAATGCGGATATTAATAATACATTAAATATATATACATGCGTTGTTATAATTATAAAATGATGTAAAATTATACTTACAATTGCAACCGTTTTATTTATTGTTATAATAATCATATTATCAAATGCATACGTAAAAATTTTACATTGAAAACATATTAATGCTGGTATCACAAGTATGTCTTATTTATATTTGTGCTATATTTGTAACAGCTCACGAATTAGGAAGACTGAAGAAAAGATGATGCGTTTTAACAAAAGAAAAAATAAATTATTTTTTTCTCTCCTTGTGTTATATTTTTGTTACGCGTTCATTTAACTTTTATTAATAAAAATTTGTATTTGAGTTTAACTGAGTTTACAAATTCTGCCAGCCAATCAGAAAGCCAGATAGTCTCCAATCATCGAAGATTTTTACATGCGGGGACTTTATACGAAACAGTTTGATTTCAAATACATAACGAAAACGGTTAGTCTTAAGTTAACAGTCGTTTGATATTCTTGATTTGTATTCGTTACTGTTTAACAGGACGAATAAGCGCAAAGGTAATTAATTGTTATTCTTGCCAAATTTTTGATTAGAGTTAAATGTTAAAAATTCAAAGCATCCTAATATTTCGTCGTTTAATTCTAATACTTAAAGTTCAATAAAATAGCGAAAACAGAACCGTACATTAAGTTTCAAGGCATCGTTATAAAGAGGAGACTTCAATCTTCAGGATCATAGTGAATTAGCCATGAAAGAAATTTTCCAGTGATTTTAAAGATATCTAAAATATTGATTTTCATAATTTTCTTAATTTTCAATTTACTTACCCAGTCATTATATGATACAAAAACATCGTTTTTATAATACTACGTTTTTTATACATAATACTGAAAAGACTGCTGCTAAAAATATTATTAAATCCTAAATCCTCCTAAGATAAATAAAAATATACACCAAGAATTAAAAGTTACAGAAATTTGTAATTAAAATGTTAGTAAATTTAAAAAAAAGTATGTATTTTTGAAAATGCAACATATTTTTAATTGCAGATGAGTGAAGATTCAGTTAAAGTTGCTGTTCGCATTCGTCCATTAGTAAGGACTGAGATTGAACGAGGTTGTCAAACGTGCTTAGATGTTATTCCTGGTGAATCACAAATAGTTATATGTAACACAACTAAGTCTTTTACATTTAATTACGTATTTTCTCCTGATGTTAGTCAAGAGGAGTTTTATAATACTGCTGTTAAAAACATGGTGAAAAATATCTTTCAAGGTAAAGTTAAAATATATAATTTATAAAATTTTGTAATTGTAGTTATGTCTTGTTATAACAAGTAAAATACTATATATATACACCATTTCTGTACAGGCTACAATGTTACTATATTAGCTTATGGACAAACTGGAAGTGGTAAAACCCATTCAATGGGTACAAATTATGTTGAAGCAGAAAATATGGGTGTTATACCTCGAGCAGTAAATGATATATTTGATATGATTTTATCAAAAGAAGATTGGAACTTCAAAGTTACAGTTTCATTTATGGAACTTTATCAAGAGCAATTGTATGATTTGTTGACTGACAAGCAACGAAATCAATCTATTGTTGATATCAGAGATGATGGTAAAAACATAAAAATTGCTGGGCTTGTTGAAAAAGAAGTCAAAAATGCAACAGAGACATTAGATTGCTTAACACAAGGCTCAATAGGACGTGCTACTGGTGCTACTGCAATGAATGCACAAAGTAGCCGAAGTCACGCAATATTCACTTTATGCATTTATCAACATAAAAAGGATGATCTGTAAGCAATATGAAAATTATAAAATAATATTTAAATTTATTTATGATATATTTTAATATTTTATTATTTTTTATTAATGTAATTTAGTAATACAGCAACAACAGCGAAGTTTCATTTAGTAGATTTAGCTGGGTCTGAACGTAGTAAGAAAACTCAAGCAACTGGTGAAAGATTTAAAGAAGGAGTTAATATAAATAAAGGTTTATTAGCATTGGGAAATGTTATATCTCAGTTAGGAGAGGGTGACCCTACAGCATATGTTGGTTATAGAGATAGTAAA
Organism: Frieseomelitta varia; assembly: GCF_011392965.1. Taxonomy (NCBI): domain Eukaryota; kingdom Metazoa; phylum Arthropoda; class Insecta; order Hymenoptera; family Apidae; genus Frieseomelitta; species Frieseomelitta varia. Next base: position 90,514 of record NW_025110178.1, on the reverse strand, counting down.
CTTACAAGATTGTTGCAAGATTCTCTTGGTGGTAATTCCATAACGCTAATGATAGCATGTGTTAGTCCAGCAGGTTACTATTGTCAAAATTTATGATATTTAATTGTAGTATTTAATACTAACGTTCTAGGTAATTTGTCTTTTTTTAAAATTTTTACAGATTATAATTTAGATGAAACTTTAAGTACATTAAGATATGCAGACAGAGCATGTAAAATAAAAAATAAACCTGTAGTAAATCAAGATCCAAAGATTTCAGAAATAAATCGGTTAAATAAATTAGTACAAGAATTAAAACTTGCTTTAGTAGATCAGGAAATTAAAGTTTCTTGTCCATTGGAACATCAAGAACTGGCAGAAAAAAATCAATGCTTGCAAAAAAAAATAAGAGATTTAACAGAAAAATTCAATATTAATTTGATTGAAACTCTTGCCATGCATGAGAGAGCAGAACTAGCTGAACAAGCTAGAGAAAAAATTCAGATAAATATGATCGAAATATTAGAAGAATGTAAAAATCTTTTAGACGATTTTAATAAAAATCCTGACAAATATAATGAGCATTGCTCGAGATTAGAAGCTTTATATTTAAAAATTCTTGGTAAGTGATATACAAAAATTTTATTGATATAAAATTTAAAATTTTATTGAAGTAAAATACTTTCTTATTTATGGTAAACAGACATACAAAATGATCAAAAGAAAACATCTGAAGAACTTATAAATTATGAAATATCCTCTATTAATGCAAATACATTTACAATAAACCATGAAGAAGATTCAGGACAGACATCTATGGATGAAATATGTTCTCCAGATAGTTTAGACGATTTTCATGAAAAACAGGAAGAACATACTTTACTTCAAGTTAAAAGGAACAACGAAGTACAAAATATCAATAAAGAACTTGCTATTAAGGAGAGTCTTATATGTCAGCTTTTAAAAAACTCATCTCAAACGATGGATTATTCCAAAGAAATACAAGAAATGGAGCAGGAAATAAAAACACTTCAAACGGAGAAAGAGGAACTTTTGCAAGCTTTACAGAATATACAGGCAAATAATGTTAGCTCAAAGTAAGAAGCTTAATTAATATTTAGTTGTACAAAATATAATTTAATTTTATTCAATTATAACAGTTATTAGTTTAATATTATTTCTTTAGGTTTTTAAATTTATTTTTTCTGTTTTATAGATTAGCAGAAAATAGACGTAAAAAAGTACAAGAATTGGAAAAAAAAATAACGGAATTAAGGCGAAAAATAACAGAGCAAGATAAAATAGTTAAAATGAAAGAGAAACAAGATCAGCAAATAAAAAATTTATCAAATGAAATGCGCGTGTTAAAGCAAACAAGAGTGAAATTAATTAGGCAAATGCGTAATGAATCTGACAAATTTACAAAATGGAAGGGATCAAAGGAGAAAGAATTGAACAGGTTAAAAGATCAAAATAGAAAACAAGTGAACGAAGTGACACGTTTAAAAATGTGGCATAGTAAACAAGAAATTGTTTTCAAAAGAAAAATGGAAGAAGCTTTTGCTGTTAATAAAAGGCTGAAAGTAATGTATTAAGTGAGATTTTTATAGTAATGTCTTAATTAAGCAATAGTTAATTTTGTTTTTATTTTAATTTTTAGGAAGCTCTAGATTTGCAAAAGAGAGTAAAAAAAGAAAAGATAAATACCAATACTAATAAAATTCGAGATTGGTTAATTCAAGAAATAGAAGTATTAGTAAGCACTATTGATGCAGAATATTCTCTTGAAAAAATAATGCAGGATAGAGCATCACTAGTGTGCATGTTAGAAGAACTACAAAATAGTAATGATGTAAATGAGACAAAAATTGCTGAACTTAATGAATTTTTAGCTTTACGTAATGCGCAAATTACTGATCTTCAACAAAAAATTGTTGAATCTGATCAAGGTAAATATTTTATAATATATATATTTTATATTTTTCTAATATATTTTATAATATATATTAAATGATACATGTAAATCTAGTAAGTTTCATTTTACGCTTGTTAATTGTTGTATCTATTTATTTATTTAGAAAATAATGCACATACAAGATGGCAAAGAATACATACAATGGACGAAGCAAAAATTGCTCTTAAGCTATTATTAAAACATATTGCAGAAAATAGAAGAAAACAATGTGTAAAAGAATATGAGCATAATGAACTTCAAGTTTGTATATTTTTGTTATATTCTAGACTATTTATATATAAAATATAACCTCTTTATTTTCGATATCAACCATTTAATTAAAAATTAATATATTTGCAATAATAAATGTAATTTTAGGGAAAGTATGAACTATTGCAAGCACAATTAAATGAATACCATATTAGACAGAAAGAAAAACGTTTGTCAAAAAAACTTTCATTAAATGATACACATTCTATTAAAGAATATAAAAATGAAAATGAAAGTAAATTAAGAGAAGAGTTGGAGCTTTATAAACAAAAATGCCAAGAGTTGGAAGAAACAGTTAATATACATACTTTTATTATAGACAAAGTGAATTCTCAATGGAAGTATAAATTGTTTTGTAAATTTTTCAGCTTTCAGGTAAAATTCAAAATAAAGAAAACGTGAGACCAAAAAAAGTTAGGGAGTTCAAATCTAAAGATTTTGAATTGGTAACAGATGTTAGTAGCACTGAAGACGATAATGTCGAAAAAGATCCAGATTGGATACAAACACCACTTTACAATCGTATACAAAGTCTTTTGGTAATTGGCAAACCATTCATTTTCGTTATTTATATTCATTCAGTCTTAAATAACAATATAATTTTTATTTTTAGAATACAACAAAAACATTTGACCGCAAATCAGTGAAACGAACATCAAATGGAGATACGAAATGTAATTGCAAAACGAATTGTGTTACACGAATTTGTACTTGTCGTAAAAATAAAAGTTTATGTGGTAATAACTGTAAATGCGGCGTAAATAATTGTCAAAATAGAGATCAAAAAAATGTAAGCTTATTATTCGTTCTAATGATAATCATATTATAATCATGTATCATTATCATATAATTGTCTTCTATTTTTAGTTGAATCGTACATTATTTGTGGAACAAACGAAAAGCGAAGAAGAATGTGACGAATCTCTAAAAAAATTGAGGTATATTTAAATTATGTATAAATTAAAATATATTTTTTTAATTTCATTATATATCGTATGATCATATGTTATTAACTTTTCAATTTCTATTATTTAAATAGACTGAACAAATCATAATAATGCCAGATCATCAGCATTGTCGTTATCAATAGTATGAATCAATTTTTCTAAAAATGCAATTTTGTGATATTGGAAGAAAACAAATTCTATCACGTATTCGCAACAAGATTTTGTGAAGAGACAACTAGATTTTATAATGTCATTAATCTTATTTAACGTCAGTTATATAATTAATGTTGTACATTAACTGAATATTGTAAATCAGCTTAATATTGTAAATTATTTTAATATTGTGATTTTAATATCTGTATTGTAATTATTATTTTGATATCTGTGAATTAACTTAATATCTATAAATGTACTCAGATGTTAAAATAATAAAATTATTTAACTTTGTAGATATGTACATGTAATAAAATAAACTTTTTACCAAGTTTGCTTTTATATACGTTTATAAAACCCTAAAATATCACAAATCTAATTTGTAGTTAAAAATCTTTTATATACATATTAAATTTTATAATTTTATGTGGTAACTATAATGTGTAAGATAAAAGAAAAATTGAGACAAAAATAATTTTATAATATTTATATCTATTGATTGTTTTACTGTCCGCTTTAAAGATGGCGCTAAAATTGAAGCTCATATACGTTTCCGGTAAGAGAAGCTTGATCTTTTCTGGTTGTGCAGTTCAACGAGCAATATGGGTGAGTGTGTTTGATGTTAACATTAAGTTGTTTTTGGAAGTATAAAATTTAAATTGTTAAATATGTATTATTCTCATAGATTGTTCAGTTTGTTTTAATTATAATTTCGTTAAATATTCGTTGAGAAATTTTAAATTAACTAAGTGGAAATAAGGTTCATTGAACAAGGACACGTAACCTAACTCTTCGATTTTCAGGTAAACCTCGTGGTCTGCGTACCGCACGTAAACACGTAAACCATAGACGCGATCAGCGTTGGAATGATAAGGACTACAAGAAAGCTCATTTGGGAACGAGATGGAAGGCCAATCCATTCGGTGGTGCTTCTCATGCGAAGGGTATTGTCTTAGAAAAAGTGTATGTATATTTGTATCAATAATGTCCTATAAAAGAAATATATATCCATACAGATATTTTAATTAAACAATTGTATGTTTATAGTGGCGTAGAAGCTAAACAACCGAACTCCGCCATTCGTAAATGCGTACGAGTTCAATTAATCAAAAACGGCAAGAAAATCACCGCCTTCGTACCTAGGGATGGCTGTTTGAATAACATTGAGGAAAACGATGAAGTATTGGTTGCAGGCTTTGGTCGCAAAGGTCATGCTGTGGGTGACATTCCAGGAGTTCGATTCAAAGTAGTGAAAGTTGCTAATGTTTCATTGCTTGCACTTTACAAAGAAAAGAAAGAGCGACCTAGATCGTAAAACCACTTCCATGTATAATAAAATAAAATAAAAGTATAAAAAAAAAATTTTAATGAATTACTACTTTATTGATATCCATGAACATTTTTATTTTTATGAAAATACAAACTGAGAAATCAATGTTTTGAAAAGTTCCTAGTACAGAATTAAGTATCTATGCATATATTCGTAGCTTCTTCAGTGTGTGTAACAGTATTTCCAATAATTTCATTTAATGGAGTATTTAATTTCTTTATCTCTTTTGGTATATTGGCATTCAATATTTCTTCTTTTGCTTGTAAAAACTAAATATTGAATAATTGTAATTTATATAAATCAATGCTGCATCGTACCAAATATAAAAAAATATGTAAAAGTACAAAACCTGTATTAAAGAAGAAAAATTTGTATATATATTGTCAATATCAGCATCCATGGAATACGAGTTATTCTTTACACTTTCCATATTAAATTTTAACCATGAGTCGACAGATGAATATGCTTCCATAAAATTTTTTTTTTCTTCATTAAATAACGAATCTAGATTGTGATCATTAGCTTCCTTTTCATTCTTTTCTTTTTTTTCTTCATTAAATAACGACTCTAAATTGTGATCATTAGTTTCCTATAATTTATTTAATTTTGTATATTATTTTAAAACAAAAATATAAAATATATATACAACTGTATATAAAATATATAAGTGATACAATTAGCAAAGAAATGATTCTGAATGAAAAATAAACTGAAAAATTTGCTTTTTCCATCTCTAGTTCAGCTTTGAAAGAATCATTCTCTTTGTAGTTGTAACATTAGTTGTGGATTATCTTGTATACATTTTTAATGATATTACTTCTGAAACCTGTTCCATTACATGCTCTTCATTTTCAGATTTACAAATAGGTGATGATTCTTGATGTTTATTTAGATTACTTTGCAAATTTTCGAAATATTGCATAGATTCAAAATAACTTAATTTTGGTTCAATATTACACATGAATGTGTTTGGATCTTCATTGATATAGACCTAATATAAAATATGTTTATAAATAAACAAAATCATATATAAACATATATTTTTTAAATGTATTTGTTTACATACATTTAATATATCATCAATGGATTCTTTTTCATTACATTTAGTATCAGAAGATTTAAGGAATAAACACTTCATAAAATCTAATAATAATCTCAAAGTTGGAAGTTGTTCTTTCAATGGACAATTTCCCTGAAAAGAACAATTTAAATTTCTCTCTACGCAAATAACACAGAATAAAATTAAACAAATTACAAACCAATAATAATTTCTTGTCAGTACAAATCCCAATTTCAGAATAAGATCTTAATAGTTCTTCTGCAAAAAAAGAAAATATTTTCACAATCGGTATGTTAAATAAATTAAATATTACAAAAATGGAACCTTCTAAAGCGGCGCCTTTTAATTTTTGAAATTTGGAAGCTATCTGTGGAGACTTTTCGGTTAAAAGCCAAGACAATAATGAAAGTCGATTTTCTCCACTCAGAATTGTTATTTCTACGTTGTTTGCTACAACTGTTGTAATTTTTGGATATCTTATTTGTAATAAAGTATAATAAATATCAGTCATTAATTCCTCTGCATTACACATTGTTGAAAACAATATTCTAACCTTATATAAATAATGTTTAATCTTATATTTATTGTGATTTTTAATATAGTTCAATGTTTTAACACAACCTTTCGTTTTTTTAGAGATTAGATAATTAAACAACAGAAAAATATAAAAAATTATAAATAAAATAAATCAGTAAATCACTTGTTGAACTGTCCTAATCAATTTATATTCTCTATACGTATGTATACTTTCGTACCAATTTCAGTTATATACAATACTGTTATAAGACGAACAGTTTCTATATTTTATTTCGAAACGCCCAAGTATAATAAAAACATTTATGCATGTAACTTTTATTAATACTTAAAAAAATAAGAATTTTTCATTATAAAAAATTCTTTTCTTAGATTTTATTCAATTTGTTTATTTGTTGTATAAGTCTGTCAATATGAATTGTGTTTTAAATATAACTTAAATAGCTACATAAATTATTTTTAATTCATTATTAATTTTATGAAAAAAGAATTTATATTTTAATTTATTTGAGAAAGTACAGGAATTATAAAATATTTTTAGAAGATCGTGGGTCACTTTTTGCATATTGTAACACACAGTTAAAAGAAGTAAACAGTTAAAAAGAAGTAAAAAAAAGAAATCGATTTTAATACTTTTCTAAAATTCTTTCCACTTTATTGCCTCTGCCATGGCACGCTTTACACATTCATACTGTAAATTAAATTATTGTAATTGTCCAAATTTACATACTTATATGGAAATTATACATATCAATTAAATATATACAGATTAAACTAATAAGGCGGCGGCTGATGTTGATAGTGCTGCGGAGGTTGACTCAAGTGCCGTTGTAAATGTGTCACCAATTGCGGAGTTGGCTGTTGCCCACCAGCATTACCTTGTTGTTGTTGTTGCTGTTGCTGCGCTTGCTGCTGCTGCTGTGCCTGTTGTTGTTGCTGTTGCATTGCCAGCATTTGTTGTCTCATACGTTGTTGGTTTATTGTCTGTTGCTGATAATGCAAATGATTATATACAAATGTATACAGACAATTCCTTATAAAGTAATAAATTTACCTGTTGGAATTGTTGATTTTGTTGTAACCCAACGTTAGTAGTGCCTACTCCCGTTACACCAACCGTACCAGGTTTCCCACTAGTTTGCCGATACGGAGGCGCTGGTTGACTTTGAACTCCTCCTCCCATTGGACCCATTGTATTCATTGTGACATTTGGAGCCTGAAGAATATTGACAATAAGTTTTCAGTTTATTATAGTAAATACCTTTTCAATAGATATTTCACAATTATATTTTATCTACTTTTTTGTTAAGTAGTACCTGAAGGTATGGTGGCCTTGTAGCTCCAGGTTGCATACGTTGTTGTGGTATATATTCTTGCGCCCTTTGAGGTCCCATCATTTGTTGCTGATTAGTAAACATCATGTTTTGTTGTTGATTCATTAAACCTTGTTGCTGCTGCTGCTGCTGTAGCAACTGTTGTTGCTGTTGGGCTTGTTGAGGTGCCTGTTGTTGTTGCTGGGCTTGCTGTTGTTGCTGCGGTATCATTTGTTGGCCTCCATATCCTGCATAATTTTGATTCATTCCTGCTAACAAATATAATCATATTATTATATATTGTGCTTTTTAAGGTGTAATATACATAACAATAAAAAAAAACAGTAATATATAACTACCTTGTTGCATTCCAGTGTAAATTCCTTGTTGTTGTGGTTGTTGTTGCTGTTGTTGTGAAGCAAACATTCCTTGTTGTGGATTGATATTTGGAGCTCCATGTTGAGCTCTCAATTGATGTCTAATGAATTGTTGTCTTTGCATTCCTTGGAATGCTCCAGGGCCAGCAACAGGTGCGGCACTTGGTTGCTGCTGGGAACTTATTAACTGATTGGACGGTAGTCGCAAACGTAACATATGAGAAAGCGCTTGTTTTGACTGGTTGTTCATGCCTGGTCTATCGTATCTTGGCCCAACTGGAGTTGGTGGTAATTGCTGTCCATATGCATATTGCTGAGCTGGTGCGTGAGTTTGTTGATTAGTATACCAAGGTTGTTGATGCTGCGGTGGTTGATTAGTAAACATTCCAGGTTGTTGACTGACAGGTACTTGCTGATTTCCAAATGGCATTTGTTGTAGTTGACTTGGTGGTTGCTATTTAATATATCAAAGATATTAAAAACTGAAGAACAAATACTTTCAAAATCTAAGTAAAAGAAAAGAGACCTGAATTTGTTGTGAAACAGGTGTGGTAGGTGTAGTAGCTCCCTTATTCCTTCTATGTCTTCGTGTTTTCATAGCTTTCCCTTTACCATTAGTAATAGTATTACTGATTCCACTACTACCGACACTACCTGTTACTCTTCCAGGAGAATCGATACTCATTGGTGTATCAGCTTTACCAGGTTCCGATTCTTTTTTGTCTGGTTCTAAATCTTCTGGAGGTAACGGTGGTGGATCCAAATAATGGCTAGGAGGTCTAATTTGACTGTGTGTATGGTATCGTAAAAGCTTGTGGGCATTTTGATATGTCAGTGGTTTACGTTCCAATTTAACTGCTCTGAACCAAGCCCAGGAAATTGGTGCCGGATTTTTATGACCTTCTAATACTTCCCATGCAGATACCCTTTGAGAATCACATACTTGCAAACCCTAATTTAATATACATAGTTATTAGCTATTAGATTGTAATATTATACAATATAAGTATAAAGTATTTCAATTTACCTGTTTCTTATCAATACTATCAAAACCAGCTATTTTATTTCCTTTTGTATCCGTCAAACACCCAACTGGCTCACATGTAATTACTTCCATCGTTAATTTTGGTAGTGGTAACAATTGTCTGACATATCGAATACTAGGAGAATTTCTATCGCCAAGTTCTTTTTTCAATTTTTTCATTAAATTTTGATAATGTTTCTTATTTTCATCTTTCTCAGATTGCGAATCGGAAACTAAAGTAGAATGTATTAAGGTTGCTAACATATCTATGACAGTTGTAAACAATCCAGAATTATTATTTAAATCTATAACACCATAGCTAACCAGCTGAACCAACAAGATAGCCCAGTCTGTGGTAGCAGTAGTATTTCTTTGTATAGTATCAAAGACACCACCTACAAGACTAAATCGCAATTGCAATGCATCTTGCAACACCTCTCTCGTCTTAGGATCTTCGGTAACAAAATTCTTCTCCTCTTTACTAATGTTCAAGAACTGTGATAATTGCGAATGTAAAGACATCAGAAGGCCTTCTCTTTGATCGTCTTGACCTTTGAGGCAAGTTAGTACTAATGACAGGAACGGCTGATGATTAAACAGAGACGGTGATTTCGATCTACTTCTCTCGCGACCTGTTGCTGTTTTTGACCAATTACCAGATTCTAATACCTGGCCCGCTACTTTTAAAACTCGACCTTGCACTGCGCTTGGTAATTTTGAAACGAGCGGTGCAACTAACCATATCGATCCAGACCGTTTATCTGGTTTACTAGACATAGTATTCAACTGAAACACATCGATTGCAGCTTTGGCAACGGTGTCCAACCATTGTGAAAGATCGTTTGATCCGGGAGGAAATTGCTTGTACATTAGTTGCAGATCGAGCCACGACATTCTTAAACTCCATTGCTCCAGATTTTCCAAAATGTTTGTTATATGAGTCTTCTGGTCAATAAATGCATCTGTAGAAATCTCTGGATAGCAGATCATGTGAAGTAATCGTTGAGCTTGACGTGGTGTCAACATGTTATCGAGTAACATATCGGGATGACAAAGTTCCTCGGGGTTTTGTAAACATCTTTCTAAAACCCATTCTTGACTACAAATTTGTCTTAAGACGTGTTGCGCAAAGTCTGACAATCCTTTGACATTTTCTGTGGTCATTCCAGCACTGCTGCTAGATGAAGATATTGCTAAATCAAGTCCCAAATCATCACCACCTCCTAAAATATCACTGGTACCTAAGATATGGCTGATAGACAATTCGCTTGGGCCACCTGCAGTTACACCGACACCGACACCAACACTAGCTGGTCCTCCTGCTTTATTCGAATGATTTATTGGCACATCTGGTTTCTTTGGCGGTTGTTTACCAGCAGTTGCATCAGCGACGACTAGGATAGCTTTCAGTACAGCTAAAACCGGACCGACCCTGATGTTATTGTGAGCAGCTGCCAGCAAGTGTCTATCACAACTTAACTTTATACTGTAACCTCTGGAATTTCCATTTGGTAGAGGATGAGGACTTGTGCTCACGGAATAAAGTGCTGGTTGGGGACATTCAACAGTTTTAAAAAGTCGTAGAAGCAAATGACAAGTTAAACGTGCTCCAGCTTCTGCTTCCATATCTGCGTCTCCGCGACCCTCATTACAAGCTTTAACTAAAGATGGTAATGCTATATGCACAACAAAATCCTCCAATGAGAAGCAGTGTCTTGCTATAAATAGAGAATATTATTTTAGTACTTTTATTATACTTTTACAAATAAAATAATATATAAAAATCACGTAGAAAATTTACCAATTAAAATTGACGTAAATACGGCCAGAGAATTATGTATGCTTAAGTCTTGTACATCAACTTGATTTAGCACATCAATGTAAAAGGCAGAGCTATTAGAAGAACAGCAAAGTGCCATAAGGACTCCGAGCCATTCGGCGTTAAGTGCATTACAACAAGCTGTTAATTCCGCGCATGTTATCGCAATATCATTTAATTTGTCGTTATCTGTTTCGCTACAAACTGCAACTATTGCATTGCAAACAAAACTATAACGATTCGCCGGTGTCTCGTTTAACTGTCTGGCCCACTGCGGTTCGATTTTCCCACCGCGTCTTGGACTAGTAAAAACGTCCACCATAAATTGTGAATTGTACACATGGCTTGATGTTGTTGGTTGCAATGTACTATAAAGAGCCGTTCGGATTTTAGGATAAGCATTGCTAAATGCTTCTACTCCATGTGGTTTTGTTTTCAATAACGAACAAGACGAATATAAATCATAAAGATGCGCCAATACGCATCGTTCAGCGGAACTACAGTCGCTAGGATTGGATACATGCTTTACAACTTTACAAAGTAAATCGAATACCGCCGTTGTTTGTTCCGGAGACACTAAGATAACCAAGTTAGATATATAATAATCATTCGTATTCCACTTGTATATTTGATAAAATAATAAATTTCGTTTACAATAATGATACTTACACAACAAACAACAATGATATCTTCTTAACACTCCTACAACATATAGACTTAAACTCGTAGTGTAGCTTCTAACGAGCTGACTATTTCTAAGTCCCAACTGTGTTTCAACTTCTGGTAACTCCTTTAATATTTGGATGCAAACATCTATCAGACCGTATATATTTAGTGCCAACTCCATTAAATCAAACAGAAATGCTACATGTTCCTGGACGGGCAAATAAGACGAACCGGCCAATGCAAATGTATTTAACATTTCTATAACTTGTGTCGCACATTGCCACGTCACTACATGTTGATCAAAATAACTGAGATTCTGAAACTTCAACGTTATCGCCTCAAAATTGAATTCGTTTCGAGAATGTTTCTTCACTTTGCCACCTTCTGCAACGTCAATACTAAATTTCTTTCCAAACAATTTACATACTTCTTTCGTCATTTTTTTAACAATATGTCTAGCATCGTCTCTAACACGACCTACTCCATAAAGTAATACATGTCGTTGATTACAATCGTGTTGACTGCATGTTTCATCCTAAAAATGTAATATAAAATTAAGTCTTTGATAATTATGACGAATATATTAAATTTTGTATAAAATTGTTTATGGAATATTAATTTACTTGTGGTAATGGGAAATGTCTTGTATATAATAAATGTCTACTATGACTTGATGGCATTTTGGAATCTAATCCTTCTTGAGTCCCATGCCCAGCTAGTGCATCTTCTTTAGGACTGTCGGGAGCATCCATGCTATTTTGTTGATCCTCTTTGATATGTTGTAATAACTTGTCCAAATCATCATCAATTTTACTGTCATCGTAATCCATCGTTCGTCCGTGATCTGATACTTCTAATTTTGTTGGTTTTAAATCTATTCCAGTGAACAGACTGTCTTCGTCGATCGGTTCTCGATTACTAGGAGTTCCAGGTTTGCTAGCTGCAGGACCTAAGCAAAATAATGAAATTTATATTTTTTATAATGAAAGACGGAAAAGTTTATTTTACCTTGTATAAGATCTCCTCTTGAGATGAGTGTACACATGTATGCATCATGTGAAAATACATCATGTCTAATTAATTCTGAAAATAAGTGAACCAAATTCGTAAACTGAATTTTTGACTGAGTTGTTGTATTATCTAGTACCGGGGCGTCCATGTCCAAAAATTTCATAAGTAATGATTGAAAAATTGGAAGCACTGGTGGATTTCCATTACTACAAATACTATCTTTATCATCATTCTCATTTGTTTCGCCAGTAACTTCACTCTGGCGTTTCTCCAGTAGCTTTGCAACTGCCATTGCTCTATGTTCTCCCCACCTTTCGGCGCTTACTGCCCATTCACATAAAATTTCAACCACCGCAGAATCTTGTTGTGGATTATACTCCGTTTTCGTATCTCGTTCGTTAGTATTATCTTTCGGAGGTGATGTAAATATTTTAGCGTATAAAGTATCTAACGAATTGGTAGAATCCATTCTATCAAAACTATGCCGATCTAGAGCATCTAAAGCAGCCAATACTTTAGTAGTTGTTATTCCAGCACTGCTTTGCTGCCACTTGTCGCATGACCATTTTCCTTCAGCAGCTTGAGATCTTGCTCGAATATTTTTTTGAGCGATTTTCAGTTGTTTTATTGTAGGATTAGTTATGCTCACAGGTGGACATGGTAAAGCTGTAGGAGGGCATGACAAATAATCTAAAGGAGACCCATTTAACACAGACGGAGCTTTTCCTTCACCAACGCTATTCCACACTAATGCAGTTGGACATTCTAACGTAATAACCTAACAAAAAATTACATCAAAACAATTATATCACAAAATTATAACAAAAAGTTTACATCGATTTAACAAAATTTTATTTTTAGATCACCATGTCCTATGTTAAATAAACATTTGGTAGAATAAAAATACATTTTGTTATGTTATTTAAAAAAGAATCAAAGTATCTTTTTCTAAAATCTAATTGATAATCAACAAGACTGACCATGAAATATAAAAGAGTTTCTTACCTGTATTATTGTTGATAAACTATAAATCACGTCTCTGTGATGTGGACAAGATAAATAGTCATTAAAAGCAGCAGTTAATGGATTTTGAATTTGGTTAGCATTGACAGTGTCTTTCCCACCATTAACATCATTTTTATTTATGGACGGACTTTGTGGATTGCCATTGGTTTCTATATTACTACACATATGTGCCAATTTGCGACAACACAAATATGCCAAACGTCTGGCTAATAATTCAGATTGCACAAATTCCTCTAAATATTGTAATGCTAATGGCAAAAGAAGCTTCAGAATACCATTTTCTGAAGGGGAAGATTTAATTTTGTCTAATAATTCTAAAATCCATTGTAATAACTCTTGTCTATCTAATAATCCTTCTTCAAACATATATTTTGCCAATTGTATACAATAATGCCATTGTTTTAATGCTAATTTATGCTCCTCGTTCATGTTTCCAGTTGTTGCTTGACTACTTGAATTCGGTGTAACTGGCTGATTATTAGCAACTCCATTATTATTATTATTATTATTACTATTGTTGTTGTTGTTGTTGTTGTTGCTGTTAGCATTATTATTAACATTATTGCTACTATTGTTATTATTATTATTCCCAGCATTATTCCCATTGCAAGAATTGTTCGAAATACTATTACTACTAGTACTACTTATAGTATGATTATTTATATGATAATATTCTTGCAGTTTGGTAAGTTGATCCTTCAAAAATTTTATAAGCGTTCCCGTCCATTCTAAACCAAGAAACAAAGAATAAGCATTTCATTCCATATCAACGTAAATCTAAAATATTTCAATTTCATCAATATCAAAGAAATGCTTTGTTTACCCGTAGTCGGATCAGGTAACTGCCTCTTTTTTATCTTGGCTTCTGAAACAGCCACTGTGTAAGCAGAGCTAAGCTTAATGAACCAAGCTGCTCTGAGCATCGGTACTTGATACTCGCACAGCATCATGAATATCTCTTCCTTCTTGTTGAAATTTGGTGCCTTCTTAGCTAGAGCTATTAGTGGCTTACACCCGGACAAGTCTTTAAACCATGCCTCGATGCCATTTTTCGTTCTGGCAGTCACTGGCCAGAAATTATCTTTTGGATTAATCTGTTGTCGTTTCCTTGCTGTGTCTGGCATTGTAGATAACTCTTCCTTTTTAGCTAGAATCGCGTTGAAATATGCCCCGACTTTGGCAGCTGTGACATTACAGTGTCTGGCGGTCCCAAATTCCTCCGACATCTGTGGCATTGTCGCAAAGCCGAGTTTAACATTCGTGGAAGTAAGTTCATCTTCCTTTTGTTTAGGTTCCTGCGGATACACGTCAGGCGGCCCTAATTTAGGCCGTTTTAGTGGCCTCTTCTCGTACAATATTCCCATCATGGTATAAGGAAGCGATCAAAATCGGTAAGCGGCCAACGGCATTGTTCAACTACGGAATAAGATGAAATCGGCTTCAAAGTCAGATTCTCATATTTAAAGCTACGTACAACATATAACCTTCATTAATGACATATTTACAATTGTTCAACGCTGTAAACGTAATGACAGAATCACCGCTTAGAATTCTAGATGGCGCGTCATTATTGAAATCACGAATCATGCGAATGTGTAGTTGCGCTCTGAACTACCGTATTTGAATTTTTTTTTTACGCACATTGACATGTATGGTATATCTTGATATTCGTGAAATGTAACACGTAAACAACGTTGCGTTTGAAGAATTGAACAATAAGAATATAGCGTACGATATTTCGATATTTATTCGAAATAATTAGAATTGCCCGTAAATCTAGCTGTTTTAGTTATTATTTCAAACTCTCTAATCGTACCAATCTGTTAGTATGTTAGTAGTGAAAAAATTACTAGGCATAAGTCTAAAATTAACGTTAGATGAATCTTAGATGGTAGTAAAATATTAATGTCAAACATTGTGTCGTTATATAGAATCATTAGAAATCTTTTTAATTGCTTCAAGTCAATAAAAATTATTCTAACATGCTGTTTCATTTTTTCTAAGATCTTGTGCTGCTGTTCTCTTAATCGAAATTCCTTTAAAATAGGTATTATTATCTTTTCCCACTTCGCTTATCTTTTTCTCATCTATTGTTTTGATACATTTTTTTGGAATCTAACTTAAAGTTGCGTAATTAAGGTGGTGCATGATATAAAAAAAAGTGAAAAGTCCTGAAAAAGTGAAAAACTTCTTATAAACAATGTTTGAGAATTTACTTGTTTCTATAAATATTTGGAATTTCTTTGTGTCGCGTTGATTTTTTGAAAACAGAGATTTTCATGAAAACATACTGTTTGGAAACGATATATTTGTATATTTGCAGTTCCTTTCTATTAAATTTGCAGTTCCTTTCTATCAAATTTGCTTATACCGCTAAGTCGGAATGAAAATAAAGTGATACAGTGAACTGAATAAAAACGTGTTCTTTAAACTTTAAACGCTAGTAGCGTACACACAATGAGAAGCTTTCGACGCAATTATAATATAATTAATCATTAGTTTATCATTTTCTAATTGCTGGATGGAGTAAGTGATGGATAGTATACATTGGAATATTACAATCTAATTTTTTCACAGAGCAACAAATATGGACAGTAATAACGATGAAATCATTTGTATTTCATCAGACGATGATGAAGATACAAGAAAGGTTTGTGCATCTTGCTATACTGAAATATGAACAGTTATGTTAATTATAAATATTAGTATAAATTCTGAATAGCTAATAGATATGATTTTCTTATGGTTAACAGGTATTATTTAAAAACAATACTGTTACCAAGCAAGAGCCAGTTATTAACCTATTGAAGGATAATTGCAATTCCCCATCTAATTCTCTATTAAGTAGCACAAAACTGGAAATTTCTTTGAATGATAATAAAAAAGTAAAAGGATGTGTACCTAAAAGAAAAGCATCTGAAATAATTGACGATGATGATTCTTACGTTGAAAGAAACTTTAAACTTGCGTGTAAACAAGGAGATAGTGTTAAAGCATATAATTTGAAGGAAGAAACAAAAAAGGAAGGAATGAAAGATAAAACATTGTTGAGACCAAAGTTGATTGTGAAAGAGAAGAGAACTATTTCTTCTGTGGAGCAGGATATATTCCCTATGTTTATTAGTTTATGTTTGCAGAAAGATCGTTCCGACGACATGAAAAAGATCGTTAATAAATTAAAAAGACGTTATGAACAGTTAGATCCTTCGTATGCTAATTCTGAAGCTTTCATTGATTTTTTAAATAAAAAAAGAAATGAAATAATGGAGAGTAATTGTAAACTTTACACATATATAAATGAAGTAATGAATGAAATGAAAAATAGCTCTAAAGGAAAGTGGACGTTATCATCAAATAGCAAAAGTTATTTTTCTGGTGGAAACAAATTAAATAAAAATAATAATTCAAATATATCTACTGCAATGTGTTCAAATATGTCACACACAAGTAATAGCATAATTAATGATAATGAAATAGCGTTAACTAATATAAATGATGAAGAAGAACAAGAAAAGGAACTTGCTGTACAAAAGAAAATTGGTAAAATACTAAAAGCAATGAAAAAGTGTGAGAAGATTATAAAAAAACTGGAAGAATTGGAAATAGATTTTGATGATGAAAATAATAGTAGTTATATCAAATTAGAAAAATATAAATATCGAATGGTGGAATTGTATAATAAATATTGTGAATACTCTGGTGAAAATACTGATGCAGGACGTCAATATCTACGACCAAAACATTTCAGTACAACTGGAATTGTTTCTGTAGATCATGCTATTACAAGTTTTATTAATTCTAAAATATTGAAAAGGAATAAATTGAAAAAAGTTGGTGATTTTACAAAAGCATTAATCTTTCCAGATTACAATGACATTTTAAAATGTGTTACAAAATGTGATGAATTGCATAATTTAGGTTTGACTGAAAGAACAAGACAAGATATTGGTAAGTTACTATAATGTTGCTAATAAACTGTTATGATTTAATGTTAAAATATTTAGTTTATTCTGTATGAAAGTTTTATTCTATATATGTACATATGTGTTAATTGTTATAGCAAAAAAAGCATTCACCGGTTTAGGAGAGTATCTGCAAAGGTGTCGACGCAATGATTATTGGGACACATTTTCCTTATTTCTTGAAGGTAAAGAAGATGATCCTGCATTGAAGGATACAGAATTAGCCGAAAAATTGATACAAAACAAGAAGACGGGTGAGACTAAATTGTTAAGTATATTTGAAGAGTATACAAAGAAGCAAGAACAAATGAAAGACATTAAAAGATCATTAATAGAAAATGAAGATGATGATGAGGATAGTGCAGAGAATAATGATGATGATGAAGAAGATGATAATGATAATAATGAGATTGATAATGATGTTAGTGACATTGATATAAATCTGGATACAGATAACAATAAAAGTAGTTCATCTGAAAATGAAAATAGTATAGATGAGATTGAAATAGTTAAAAATAAAACAAATATAAGAGCCAAGTCTACAGAAAAAGCTCATTCTGATATAGAAATGGGAGAAATATGTCAACAGAATATTAGTGATAGATTAAGAGGTTATGAATATGATAACTTAACATCAGAGAAAGTTAGCAATGTGAATACATCCAATTGTAAAAATAATTTTAAATTAAAGCCAATGATAGAAAGTGACACAATATCAGCGCCAGATCTAGTGAAACATTTAAATACCACATCTAATATATCACTATCAATTACAGCAAATAATAAAATCATTATTGATAAAACAAAAGGTCAGTTTATAAATGAATTGAATTACTTATTAAAGCATGAATAAAAATATTTAAATTTTGTTGTGTATGTGTTGTAGAAAATGATCCTAATACAGTAAGTGAAGATTTAATGGATGAAAAGTCATTAGAAGATAAGGAAGAAGATACAGAAGAAAAGCCATTGTTACGAGTACGCTCTTTTGCCAAACCTCCAATCACATGGAAAGATGGACAAGAAAAGATAGACGAGTGTAATAAAAATGAAAATACAGTAAAGATATCAACCACTAAGGATACCGTAGACCTTACAGAAGATATTACACAAGAAAATTCGGTTCGTCAACGTGCAACTATTCAGGTAATTCCTCTAGTAAAAGGTAGCTGTAAAACATTTGTAATACCAACAGGTAAAAGTATAATTAATGTAAAAAATATTACAAATACTTATGTGAGCTTCAATCCGAAGAATACAGAGTCAAATGCAATTAAATTAGGAAGCAGTCAGATCATTTCTCCGTTACGAGTAATAGATAAAAATACAAAATTTATTGCTATAAATAATATATCATCGAATTTACCCGCTAATCAGGGAACAAATACTAATACAAATACAAAATTCAGAAACGAAACAAATACTAATCAAATACAAAATTCAGAAACGAAACAAAAAAGCACAAATTCTGTGCTTCAATCTAATCAAATGGTAGTATTACCCATGAAACAAAAGGAAAATACGTCGCAATCTCCAAAGACGAATTCATCATCGTCAGAATCTAAATGACTAGTTAAAGCAATTCGACGTGATCACTGTTATGCAAAATTAACAAATGACAGGTGACAAATAGATTACATTAAATAAACGTAATAATTTTTTTACGAACGATTTGTAATTAGCAACATTGTATCGGTATATTGATATATGATATTAAATAAATTTTTTACGAATATTAAGATATGTACAATTTTTATATGTTAAATGTTATAAATTTATTTCATTACATTAAAGTTGTATGTTATTACTTATCTTTTACAAATTATTCTTTTTTATTCGCAGAAGATATTATTTAGTATTATTTTCGTTAAGATAAATTCTTCATTTGTAAGTTTTTCCACGATATCGAAATGGTCAATATTTTCTCGAAGAAATACATAATGAACATTATCTACCATTGTAATGAGTTGCTAGAATGAAAATTATAATTGATTATTTATAAGGGAAAGAATGTAAAATATTTAAAATTGGTGAAAATTGCTTAACTTATTTATTTAAAATAATACGAGTACCTGAGCACACTCGCGTGATTCAGTGATGAGTCCTGGCGAATCACATTCTCCAACAGTTACAATAATTCTCAACCCTTGGATAGGTATGTTATTTTTGGTATCAAGAGTAGTAAAGCTATATGATTTGATTTCATCTCTAAAATATGCATATTGCGCATTACATATTATGACCTTAAGTAAATAATTTGCACAAGTACTCAGATATTTACTTTGAAAATTTCAAAGGTGTAACAATATTTGTATCGAGTAAAGGATTCAAATTATAAACGCCTCCTATTAACACAATGCCTTTTAATAGATTTAAGTATTTTCTTTTCATCATTTTATCTAGCCATAATGAATCATATAAAATGCTTGAGGCTAAATGTGCACCAGCGCTATGACCAGAGATCCAAACATTCCTATAAGAATCCATCTAATCTTATTGTTGTATTATAAATTAAAATTGTCATATAAATATTAATTATGTTCGTCATACCGACATTCGAGTCCCGAAGCATACTTTAATATATGTTCAATTGCTATTTTTATTTGCGATATTATATCCCCAAATTTGACTAAAATGCAATGTTAATATTAATTAAAATATTTTTAGAATATTCTTTTTTTTTGTGTTTAAACTATAAACACAAATATAACACTGTAATAGAAATATAACGTACCATTAGGACACAAATCATAGCCAATGGTTATAACTTTAATTCCTTTATTAACAAAAACAGGAGCTGCAAATGCAGCCAAGTCCTTGCTACCTTCTTGCCAATAACCACCGTGAATGAATATAAATATGGGGGAATCTGAAAAAAACATATTTATATTGTTTAAAATATAAACTTAATCGTAAATGAAACATTTAACAAAATTAATTATTTATACTGCAATAAATTTAAATAGTACGAAGATTCAAAATACACCAGATTTAACACATTTAAAGTGCATTAGATTTTTGTATATGTACTTTTAGGTAAATCAGTTCCATATATATCATATTTGGTTCGTTCTGTTGTTCCGTATGGAATATTTAATTCGCATTTTAAATTTTTGCGAGCATCATCGGCAACTGTAATGATAAATTATTATTTATAAAGAAAGATATCTATTCATTTTTCATTGTGAAATAATTTAATTCAATTTCAACTTACTATTTTTAGCGAATTTATAGTAGTGCGATAATAATTGCATATTGTTACGATTAAATCTCTTGCTCCATTTGCTGGGAGTATACAGCATTTCCTGTTCCTGAAGCCAAAGAAGCCAATTCCGAAGAAATGAATAAATAACAATGAGAATTCATTGAAAATTCATTAATTACCGAAATAGACATTTTTGAGCTTCACTTATACACACACACACTAACTTTGAACAGGAAAAATTCAGCTTAATAATAACTATGTTTTTATTAATTATCACGTTTTCGAATCTTTGATAAAATTTATGATATTGGGAAACTGATAATGGGTTTCAGTTAGAAGTATACGATTTATCAGTTTATAATCGATTGTTGTGATATGAAACGTTCTCTCGGTTAATGAAAGTTATTTGTTCCTTCATTGAAACTATGATATTAAATATCGTGCTGTCTCTTGTAGATTGCGCCACTGCTTACATGCGCATGATTGCAAGAGTTGCAACAGATCAGAATAATCTATCCTCATTATCGATAATGCGTACTTTTATTTCTTAGGAACGAATAATATGATAAATTTAAGTTGATTTTTTAATATTATTTATAGAACTTTAGATGACTCAAATAACTTAAAAATAATTGAGTCTTCTGTCAATATAGAAATTGACATTTATATAATTTTATTTATGATAGTTATGATAGGCACAATAAATTACTAATTTCTCTATTTACGTTTCATGTCACATACGCGAACATATTTTAATTTTATTCATAAGTTCACATCATAATCATTAATAAAGAATATTTATTAAATGTACTGGAAAAAATTGTTTTTTCTTTTATGTAAAAATTCCAGATATGAGTATTTCCAAAAGAAATTTTATTTATTGTATTTCAAATTATATAATGTTTATCTTATTAATTATATTTTTAAAAACTTATTAAATATATGTATATATATTTCAATTTCTTAATTCATCTTAATTCATCAATCAAGGAAAAATAAATAATATGATTAATATCAAAAGAGGTAAATTTTTTTCTCTCGAATGCAAGAAAGTTTTAGGATAATCCGATGTACCCTATATCTCTCGAATAAAGTAAAAGTGAATAAGTTAAATTATGTTTAGCAAAAGGAGCGCGTAATATAGTATGTGTGTGTGTGCGCGCGCGCGTGTGTTGTGTATATGTAAACGCGTGCAAACATATATACACTTTACACATACATATCCTACAGTATGTTCACGATGAAGGTAGCAAGAATAGGGTACGAGGGTCGAAGATATTGAAAACCAGAAAAACCGGTCCCTTCCTTTTGACCCCACTCTTCCGTAACGCGCGCCATTCTCCACGGAGAAGTCACAGGTAGGTCCGTAGCAGCTGATGTATCGAGTATCGTGCCACGTCGACGCCTACCCACAGACCACAGGTAAGACAAACCTTTTCCAGTCAAAAATCCGTCGGTTCAACGGATATTTCATTCGAGAGAGCTGAGTAATGCACAATAAAATGCAAGCAACGGTATAATCCATACCAATGACGCATGATCATCGCACCTTTATATTTTTGAATCACTATTCAATCTACGCATACATATATTTACATAATTCTCACTAGCAGTAAACTTATTTTTATAAATAAAAGATACTACTTATAAAACAAAGTTTAATTTGAAACTATTTGAAGAAGTAATATTTGACATGTTTGTATTGAGTTATCAATGAAAAGAGAAAAAGATAAGATTGGTAATTTGATACCTGATTTATATAGAAATAAAATATTTTGCCAATTTCTTAAGAAGGAGCATCTTCATATTTGCCTTGATGGCTCCTCTCAGTTTACACTGTCTTGCAACCGGTTCTCGTGTGCATACTGGGTTAATTTATTTGACCCACCGACTACGCTCGCTTCCAATTAGTTTTCAGGGTATTAAGTAGGTATCCTTCTATACCACGTTGCCTTCACTGGAATTCAGGATCAGCCTGCGACTATTAATAGTAACGATTCCGGAGCCCGTTCGCGAACTAGACATTATATATGATCATTCTGAATTGAGTGGGTGTGAAACATATCGCTGAAGATGATCATAAACGTTCTTACGCGTTCCTCCATTTCATGTAACTTCTTAACATTCTTAACTCTTTCTAAGTTTTTTCGAATAGTCAAGATTTACTTGCTTAACGGTTTCTCAAGAGAAAGTATGGTCAGATTTATACTTATGATTACAAGAGACTGAAAAGGAACGGTTAAGAGCTTTACCTTCAGACTTAAGATAAGGAAATGAACGTTCCCAGTAAGAATATTTTGACTTGCAATCTATATATATATATATCTGAGATATTCCTATTCTTATTCGGTATTTATTTTATCCAATTGCTTCAAGATGCAATAATTCTGTAAATAAAGATCTATGAGATAAATGTATTTCTTGTAAGAAGTTAACGAATAAGTGTACATGTTAGTCAATGTTTTGACTAATTTAAATGAAGAGTGAGATATTTTTTATAAGGTATAAAACAGCGAAATATATTATTTAATTATAAAAACAAATCTGTAACTGTAAAAAAAAAATACCCGATCCTGCCAGGATTCGAACCTGGAATCTTCTGATCCGTAGTCAGACGCGTTATCCGTTGCGCCACAGGACCGACCTTGATTACGGCTTTTATATACAACTATAAATATGGGTTTATATATTATTAAATTGTATTTATATTTATATGATTTTACTCAAATAAAGTAAATCTGATAAAATCTTGAAAGAAAAATCTTTAATTGTAATTATACCTTTATCTAGTACCATATATAACAACTATATAACATAACGATATGTAACCATTTATTAACGCTTAAGGGGTATAAATTAATTTTATGTACTTCCCAATGTTCTGAATTCAGAGCTTTCTTTCCAGGAGTGCTAATGATGATGCGGATTACTCCGTGACAATCAAACATAATAGAGATACAATTACGTTACTGGAGACACCATCAGCTGTAGATAAGAATATGATATAGCAAAATCAATTTATAGAAAAAGTTCGCTGGAATGCAATATCAGAGAATTTTTTTATTGATAAAATAAAACTAAAATAGATAATGTAATACGTAATAAAATAATTATGATAAATATAATAATAAATGTAATACGTCCAGCGTTGTAGATGTTTTTGATAAAAAGAATATAATTTATGTGTATGTGTATGTAATACAAACGTATCATATTCATCACTTGCATAATTAATACATGATTAATTACAGATGATCTGCTGATTTCATGTCGATTTGATATTAAAGTAGCTTCTGTTTATCTGTATTAAGTAATCTGTGGATTAAAAGAACGTGATTATTTATTAGGGATAATTGCTGTTCATTACAGTATCAGTCTAAAATGGTGTAAAATTTCAGATGCGAAATGATATGTTAAGCATGGTATTTGTAATACGAAACGCGTGATACATGTGATACAACTTCTTCTGATTACTTCTTTCGAGCTTTTCTTAATAACTCTTAATAACTTAATTAAGATCATCGCATATTTCACTCGTGAAAATTTTAATATATGATTTTATTACAAAATATTTTCATTTCAAATATTTTTGTACAGTCAATGAACCAATGAAAGTTGAGCTATATAAAAACCATATCAATAATTTTTGAATGATTAATGAGCACGATGTCAATGATGTAAGATACACAAAAAGATAAGTAATATTATTACTGATAAAGCAGAAAACTGTAGTTATCAATTCTTATTCAATGATTGTTTAATCTGAAAAGCGTATACTTATCTTTTAAAAACTTCCTTCACAAAGTTGTGGTTGAGTATTCTAACTTCAGACAAAAGAATCGAGATAAACGGGAGAAACTACGTTTATTAGAAGTGTAAATATTCGTAGTTACGTGTGTTGTTTTAAGCAAATATTTCGTGACTCTTTCCCTTGAATTTGAACAAGATTATACAGGCAAATGCACGTAATTCGCTTTCTGCACTACGCATGCGTGAACGCGTCTGAAAATTTTGCTGAAACCGATGTTAACCGAGCGTGATCGAACTTAAACGAATGGCGACCCTAAGTTTTCTGTGACCGGGCCGGTGCGACGGTTGAAAGAGACGGAAAGTGGGGTTAGATTGAAGTAAAGAGACGAGAGAAAGAGAGACAGAGAGAGAGAAAGATAGAAAGACAGACAGAACTAAGACAGGGAGACACAAGATAGAAAGAGAGACGAGCGTCCACAAGTGGGGATAGAATCTTGGTGTGCAGCAGAAGTAAACGTACCTATAGTATCGCATCCCCAACCAGACTGTGTACAATCGGCAAGCGAGACGGAGACAAGACGTTGTACAGTGTATGTAAGAGAGAAAAAACGAGCCGACGAAGAAGAAGGTAGATAGAGAGGAAAGCCAAAAGGGAGCAGCTTGTGGAACGGCATGTCCTCGCGTGCTCGTGTCGTAGAGCGTTTCTGAACGCAGCCATTACGACACAACCGCTCTCGGTGACGCTTAGCTACGGTAGAGCCGTGCTCACGCGCGTAGTGGTCACGGAACGATCGGAACGGGATACACGTGTTCTCGGAGATTCGAGCAAAATCTCGGTAAATTATTATAATAACGAAATTTATTTTAGTGATTAAATATCGGTAAACGATATTGTGATAAGCGAATTTTTTTTTTGAAAGCTTTGTTTGTTTTGTGCGTGTACAGGGAAGCCTACGGGACGCCTTTTGACGCACGGCGTCACGTCACGCGGATCGACAACCCGTCTGGCTCGATTTCTCTTTTGTGGTACCAATCCGAACGGAGAAAAAAAATAACTAACCATGTTTGACGTATTCGGCTCTGTAAAAGGATTGCTCAAGCTCGACAGCGTTTGCATCGATAACAATGTCTTCCGACTGCATTATAAAGCTACGGTGATCATATTAATTGCTTTCTCGTTACTCGTCACCTCCAGGCAATATATAGGAGATCCCATAGACTGTATCGTGGACGAAATACCGCTTCACGTTATGGATACTTACTGTTGGATCTATTCGACGTTCACGATCCCCGATCGAACCGGCGTTGTCGGCAAGGACATAGTACAGCCAGGTGTTGCATCCCACGTTGACGGCGAGGACGAAATCAAATACCACAAGTATTATCAGTGGGTGTGTTTCACGCTATTCTTCCAGGCGATACTGTTTTACGTACCGCGTTACCTATGGAAGACATGGGAAGGCGGCCGAATCAAGATGCTGGTTCTCGACTTGAACTGCCCTGTGATGAGCGATGAATGTAAATTGGAAAGAAGAAAGTTGTTGGTCGACTATTTCGCGTTGAACTGGCATACGCAGAATTTTTATGCATTCCGTTTTTTCCTCTGCGAAGTGCTGAACTTCGTCAATGTGGTCGGTCAAATCTACTTCATGGATTTCTTCCTGGACGGCGAGTTCACCACCTACGGTTCGGACGTGGTGAAATTTACAGAAATGGAGCCCGAGGAGAGGATCGATCCAATGTCACGGGTATTCCCAAAGGTAACCAAGTGTACCTTCCACAAATATGGTGCATCTGGCACGGTGCAGAAATTCGACGGTCTCTGCGTGCTACCATTGAACATCGTCAACGAGAAGATATACGTGTTCCTGTGGTTCTGGTTCATCATCCTCTCGGTGTTGAGCGGTTTGACCCTGGCTTACCGTGCCGCGGTGGTAGCCGGGCCGAGGCTTCGCTTGGTGCTGTTGCGTGCCCGCTCGCGCCTCTCCAAGCCAGAGCATATCGAGGCGATCGCGGAGATGTGCCAGATCGGCGACTGGTTCGTTCTTTATCAGCTCGGCAAGAACATAGATCCAGTGGTGTACCAGCAACTTGTTATTGATCTTGCGACGAAACTACAGGGCAAAGAATCTGTCTAGTTTCTTTTCACGTCTAGAATTCCTCTTTTTCTTTTCTTTTCCCCCGCTTCTTCGTTTTTACCGTTCGGATTCACCAACATCTGATCAATCGAGTCTGATCATCGTGTATTTTCATTGCACAGTTTATTCGAAGATCGAGGGCCACCTTCAATTACTTTAATAGTTTTTCGTATCTATAACATACATGTAGAACGTGCATTCCAACAATTTTGATTAAATTTTCTGTAATTCATTGGCGTACGTGTAAAGTGAGGTAACACATATACCTTTCGATCGTTATTTGAAAAGTCTCGATCGGAGGTAAGTTTTGCGTAGTATGACATATCAAATGAGGCGAATGGAGAAATTAATCATTTTTTTTTTCTTGTTTTCTCTCTCTCTCCCCCTTCCTCCTTTTTCTTTTGTTTCTTTTTTTTTCTTTTTTTTAGTTAAACTATACATCCATTTTTATTTGCTATAATACATGAGTATATGTATACTTGCGAGTATCTATTGATAGTTTCTATTGATAATTGGGTACATGTTCGACTCTATTCATTCCCTGCTCATATTATTTCCTCGAATTCTCTGACTTCGATACCATCTATGGATCATTGTTTCCTTTATATACATATGTTTCTTTAGTACTACATATTTTTTGTAATTAAATCCAGTTTAAATGATATATACAAGGAACTACCTACATGTCAAAAATTGCGCCATGATGAATTCCGAAATATTGTTATACGATATTATAAGAAATAAGACGAGCATGTTACATTTACTTTTATTTTTCTAACGTTTTCACTCGCAAAAATAATGTTTCCCATTTGCTCGATCGATATTGCTCGATAAATCTGTAAACATTGCCAACAAAAGTATGACGATAGAATATATATATATGTGTGTATGTGTGTGTATACTCATATATATGCAAGATAGAAGGAGAAAGAGCTTAGTATTAAATTGCTCCAAGAAATGGAGGCTTCATAGAGAGAGACTTTGATTGTGTGATATAAAATGGGGGACGACACGACGTTTTCATTTTTCCTGCCGCTCTCCTCTCTTCCCATTTTTTCCCATCTCATCTTTATTTTTCGTCTTTTTTTTTTTTTTTTTTTTTTTTTTAAAAAAAAGGTTTTTTTTTTTTTTTTTTTTTATGATGGCTGAGCGATAAAGTTTATTTCTT
The DNA here is from genome assembly GCF_011392965.1 of Frieseomelitta varia. Classification (NCBI taxonomy): domain Eukaryota; kingdom Metazoa; phylum Arthropoda; class Insecta; order Hymenoptera; family Apidae; genus Frieseomelitta; species Frieseomelitta varia. The sequence continues at coordinate 62,828 of NW_025110178.1, read as the reverse complement.
TCCGAGTTGAAAAACGTTATTGCG